>NC_143052.1:114922500-114975000 GCF_052426305.1 Pelodiscus sinensis
TATCACTTGTCCTTCTAAAACTTTTACTGATTGTGGTATTGCATAGTCTCTGGTGATGGAGACAACAGTATATTCTAATTTTTTACTTGCTAAGCAGGTGTAAAAAAATCAATTTCAGTGCAGAGAGATGGAACTACTGTTGCAGAAGGACACTAGATGCTATCAGTTCGTTTTGTTACTCGAGTCTTAGAGATAAGGATGTGGCTAGGTCACCAGATCTCACAATTGGGAGCAAGATCAGTTCTAGATACTTGCAGGGGACACTCAAGCATAATTGGAAAAGAGGGGCTTTCTATGCAGCAGTCCTTCTAACTATGTGTTCTAGAAAACATAAATCAATGTCTCAGATGTTGAACATAAAAAATAAAACTTAAAGCAACAAGGAAATTGCTGTGGTAGTAGAATTAGAGACACTAAAAACAAAAACGAATGTTATCTAACAGAAAGAGGGCTGAAAGATGACAATCCTTTTTTGTAGGATTTTTTTTTCCTAACCTGCCTGCAATTTTGTTTGGCATTTTACTCTTTTCCAACCCTTCTCCAGTGACCAAATGGAAAAAAAGATGTGACGAACCACAAAACATTAAAAGGGGGGGAGGGGAAATGTGTATCTTATTTGAAAACCTGAACAATTTCAAATTAAAACAGTTGTTTCTATGAAAAAAAATTTAGAAAAGAAAAAAAGTTTGAAAAAATGTCTTCAATAGAAAATGATCAATTGGCTCTGACTCTTTGAAAACTGCTTGGAGATGGCTTTTTGTGAGCCCGACCCCTTTTGTAATAAATATTTTTTGAATCTAGCGAAAGGAGGCGAGCCGCAGGAGGAAGCTATATGTTGTAATCTCTGTTTCTGTCAGAGAAAAGAGCTGATCAGGGGATATAACTGTAGCTTCCCAAAAAAACATTAGTTGTTTCTGAGCAGATTCAGTTGCAGCATAAAGCTGGTTTGGAAGCCAAAAATAAGGACAAACGAATGGCTGTTGGGTTAGAGTTATGAGACAGTGCCCCACTGGGAAGGAAAGAAGAAAACATGGGTAGGAAAGGTCCCTATATGATTAATGGTAGCACCTTCCATGACTCACTGGTGAGGTGAGCTAGGCAAAGAGCTAGGGCAATTTGAGAGGAAAGGTGAGTCAGCCACTAGAGGACCTTGTAGTGCTCTCTAGAAGGATTCATCTAGCAGGCTTTAAAGTTTGTAGAGGGATGGAAGCATTTGAATATGGCCTGTCAGAAAATTCAGTTTTCATTGTAGTTCTGTTTAGGCAGTTGAAGAAATCAGAGGATCAACTATGCTGTAGGATAAGAAATTAGATTAAAAATTAGCTCTGTCGATGTGAGTGGGTTTGTATTACAGTAGACAGATTTAGTTCTGATGCAGATTTTATAAATAGTTTTATGCTGTGAATGGCGGTGTAAAGGAAATAATCTGACTATGCCAAATAAATCCTCTTAATTCACTTTAAAAATAAATGTAAGGGCCCTTTAAAATACTAGCTTGCTGATATATGAAATGTACATTTTGGAACACCTGAAGACTAGAACTGTATTGCTGCTCTGAAGGTGACCGAGATGGTCAGAAAGCTTAAGATTCAAGGTTTAAATAGAGTAGTCTTGAGTTTGACTCAGTGTAATGTTTTCAGATTCTTTTTCTACAAAGTATGTGTATGAAGTCTGTGAAAGATAGCCAGCCTTGCCCATGTTGGAGAAATATCTAGATATTATACACACTATGGAAGATGTCTTGCATGCCAAATGCTTTGTCTACTAGTGCTTGCATTTCCAACTTACTATTTTTAGATTAACATCTTAATGTTAGATCACTTGGTGGTTTACCAATCTTTTCTAATGATGAAGTGATAACTCTTGTAGCAGATGCTTCAATGCTCTGTGGAGACTTGCATACTCTCCAGACTAGAGTTCCCAACCCACATTGCAAGCTTTAATTTAAATCATGTTCTCTCATTTGCATATAGGAATCAAAGTAATAATGATGAAGTCTTCCTACAGTCTTTTCTTCTATTAACTGGTAACTTGTATTATGCTTGATCTTTCACACAACAAAGATTGGGACAAAACAATGGTAAAACTATTGCTTGGTTTCAATGAAACAGATTTCAGGAAGGAATTCTATTATTGCCCTTTGCACTTTATGGGTATGTCTATACTACAAAGTTAATTCGAACTAACAGATGTTAGTTTGAATTAACTTTGATAGGCGCTACACAAGCGCTTCGCTAGTTTGAACTTAATTCGAACTAGTGGAGTGCTTAGTTTGAACTAGGTAAACCTCATTCCACGAGGACTAAGCCTAGTTCAAACTTACTAGTTCAAATTAAGGGCTGTGTAGCCCCTTAATTCAAACTAGTGGGAGGCTAGCCCTCCCTAGCTTTCCCTGGTGGCCACTCTGGCCAACACCAGGGAAACTCGTCTGCTCCCCTCCCGGCCCCGGAGCCCTTAAAGGGGCACGGGCTGGCTACGGTGCCCGTGCCAGGTGCAAGCCTGCCAGCACCCAGCCAGCAGACCCTGCACCTGGCACAGATCGAGCCAGCCACCCGATGCGCCCCAGCCCTCCCCCTCTTCCTGGGACTAGGCTGGCGGCTCCCGGGAGCTTGCCCAGGACCGCAAGAGGCGGGCACCCGCCTGGGCTAGTGCGGACATCATGGACTTCGTCCACGATCTCCGCACTAGGCACAGGAAAGTGGCCGTCTAGGGCAGGAGAGCTGCCAGCCTGGCCACGCAGGAGCAGGTGTGCATGAAAATCAAGGGGGTCCACTGAGACCCCCGACCCTGAGGCCTGAGCTTACAATGGCCGTCCTGGGTCAGACCAAAGGTCCATCTAGCCCAGTAGCCTGTCTGCCGACAGCAGCCAACCCTAGGGACCTTGGAGGGGATGGACCGAAGACAGTGACCAAGCCATTTGTCTCGTGCCATCCCTCTCCAGCCTTCCACAAACCTTGGGCAGGGACACCACTCCTACCCCTTGGCTAATAGCACTCCATGGACCCCAACCTCCATGACTTGATCTCACGTCCTTTTAAACTCTGTTCCAGTTCTAGCCTTCACAGCCTCCTGCAGCAAGGAGTTCCACAGGTTGACTCTTTGCTTTGTGAAGAGCAACTTTCTGTTACTAGTTTGAAGCCTGCTATCCATTCCTTTCCTTTGGTGTCCTCTAGTCCTTCTTTTATGGGAACTAATGAAGAACTTTTCTTGATGCACCCTCTCCACCCCACTCATGCTTTTATAGATCTCTATCATATCCCCCCTCAGTCTCCTCTTTTCTAAACTGAAAAGTCCCAGTCTCTTTAGCCTCTCTTCATATGGGACCTCTTCCAAACCTCTGATCATTTTAGTTGCTCTCCCCTCTCCCACCTCCTTTTCCCAGTCTCCCCTAGTTTTGTTCAATAAAGAGAGATTCTATTTTTGACCACAAGTTTTCTTTATTTTGTACATCAGGAAGGGGGGTTAGGGAAGGGTAAGTGGAAGGAGGTGAGGGAGGAATGGGGTACGAGCCCCCGATGGGGAGGACTGGGCTGGTTCTGCGGGCTTCTGGGGGTGGAAGCTCTCCTGCAGCCCCCCAATTGCCTCCTCTCCCCAGACAGCAGCCTGCGGCAAGTGCAGCCGGTCTGATGGCAGAGTGCTGTGATGTGCCCAGTGTGGGCACTCAGGGCACTCCAAGCCAGGACTGCTTTGCAAGCGGGGCACCCCTGAGAACTGTCTGTCCGGGGTGGGGGTCAGGTCCCTTTAAGCACAGCCCTCGGCTAGCCTGAGGCAGCATCTCCACGCTCTAAGTCCTCATCTGATGCCCTGCCGGCACTGCTTCCGGCCATCCTTAACCCCGGTTCAGGGTCCACTTAACGTGGACATGCTAGTTCGAATTAGTAAAATGCTAATTCAAACTAGTTTTTTAGTCTTGATGCGTTAGTTCGAATTAGCTTAGTTCGAATTAACTAATTCCAACTAAGTTAGTTCGAATTAGCGCTGTAGTACAGACATACCCTATGAAAGTGCAATATTGCTTTTTTATAGAATGTCTCTCCACCATCAGCAGTCCCCTTGTATACATGGAACATTCTATTCCAAGGCTCAAAAGGGACTGATGTCAGATGTTAGTTACAAGTTTAAACTCCTTGATGTACATACTGATTGAGCATGGGTTTGATGAGATTAGCTGCTTAAAAGAGGAGAAAAAAACCCCCACCACAAGACACTCCTTTTATGAAAATGAGATGCCATTCTATTAAAGTTACAAAAAAGTTTAAAGTTAAAGTATAGCAGCTTTGAATTGTATCAAATTTAATATTTTAAATGGCAATATGACTAATCATCTGCAATATTTGTGGGTTGTACATGCCTAGAAAGTAGAGAGGCTGCTGACGGAATTGTGAGGGGTGTAGAACAAGTGCAACGTGAAAGATGAGATTTCCTGCTGAAACGTACAGTTTTGTCAAACTCTAAAGTATTCTTGGGGAAATGTCAATTCTGATTTAATAGTTCGGTTTCTCATGAGAAACTTCAAAGTGAAAAAAATTAAAGTGTAATTCATTTCAGTTTAACATTTTTTAAAAGATAATAAATGAAAATGAAATTTGCTCAACTGACATTGATTTAATATTTTTGATTTCTTGAAATTGAAAAAAATGTAAATTGATTTGAAACAAATATTTTAGTTTCATGCTCAATTGAAACTTTCTATGAGAACTAAATTGCAAAAACAATTTTAGAACCAAGCTTTGTTTCATTCAAAATTTCTTCCAAGGGGAAAAAAAAACCCACCCCAGTTTTTCTGACTAGCTCTAGCTAGATATGAAATTATATATAGAAGCAATTTTCAGCCATAGAAAATCAATACATGGAGCTGTCTATTGGAAGGTGATTTCATATTCCATGGAAGATTATTAGAAGACCCATCACATGTGGAAGCCTCGTCACATGTGACAAACAGGAGGGACTGAACACTGGAAAAGATATTCTAGGGAACAATCCTGTATAGGCAGTGGATAGAAAAAGATGACCCACATAGTATTCTATATATTCATAACACATCCTAAGAAAGTAATGTTGCTATGTACCATAGAAAGGTTTTCCTGTGGAAAACTGTAGTACACTGAAGTGTCGGAGATAGCCAAGTAGCCTATACCTGAACACTCATTTCTAAAACATACTTGTGCCTTAGGCTACAAATGGAAGATAATAATGCATCTTTCCTGATCATTCTCTCCCCCTTCCCTTTCGTCAGCCATTGTGATTGCCCCAAGATGGAAAGACTGAGATCCAAAATAGGATCTTGGAAGCTAGCAGGGCCTAGGGTTACTGTTAGAGGTGTGGTGTGGAAAGTGATATGGAGTTCTTGGCTCCAAGAAGAAAGAGAATGGATGCTCTTTCTGTTCAGAGGTGTACGTAACACAATCCATGAAAGGGCTGTCTGTGGGGAGTGCATCGAGGACCTTTGCATTTAAAAAACATCAGCCTTGAAAGCCTGACCTAAGGACGAGGTCAGCTGACTAAGTGATAGTAATAGATCTGAAAGACCCAATGGAATGCTGCTCAATTTTCTTGAGGGACAGGTTTTCTAATTTCTACTAAGCTATACCTAATTGTACTGTCAGATATAGGCTGCAAGTGTACATGACAGGCATTGTTGTGCCATACCCCCGCTATTGTTCATACCTGAGCCCCTGAAACATCTGCCTGAAGGAAAGTGGTGAGAAAGCTAGCACATCTGTGGCACGGTACCGTACTTGTGTTTCTGTGCTGTGTGGACAGGGAGAAGGGCAAGCACTAAGTCCTAAATTTCAATAATCCTGCAGACTCTCTTCCCACAATGCATTGAAGCCTTTCCTGTATGACCCTTACCCATTGTAGAGCCATGGCCCCACACTGCCAGAAGTATTTGTGAACTGTGCTGACTTCTACACTCTGATCAGCACAGGCTCCAACTTCCCCTTAATAGAATGCAAGCAATAAAATAGTTAGAAAACATGATTTCAGACATCTTACCATTATTAGTCTCTGTTCCTTCCTATGGGGCTACCTAGGTTGTCCAAGAACGAAGGAGAGTGTTATAGTCGTATTCTTGTAATTCTAAACGTATCCACATTGTGGGCTTTGGAAGCTATATCTGGAGGAATTTATCATCTTTCAAAAGGAAGAAATTATAATACTACCCTTGTGTTTGAATTGGCAGCACTTTCTTCTGCCAAGGGGAAAGCCAGTCCACCAGAAAGACAGGAACAGCAACCTAGAGATTGCACAGGCAGGTGGAGAAGGACCCTGGAGGACCTGCTTATTGGCACAGACAGAAGGAACCAAGAGCAGTCTGAGTTCTTCAGAGGTTGATCTGCCTTTGCTCTCAGGAAGGAGGAGGTGCTGAGGAACCACTTCCTGGAGTATGATGAATGCCACAGGAAATGGGATCATGCCCTGATGCAGTCACTCATTCAACTAATAGTGAATGCATTCAGGCCTACCACCTAGCATGGCTGCAGCTCCTCTCTGGAAAGGGGGCACTCTTCCCCCCAGTGCTGTTCGGCAGGGGCACTTCCTCCCCACCCCCATGCTGTTCTGCAACATTGTGGGCTGCTGAGGCAAAGGCTGCAATCCCTACAAGTGACAGGTAGAAGTCTGCATCCCTGGCCCAACAGCTGCCCTGCACCTGAAAGTCCTGCAAGGACTCCCCCCCCCCCCTACTTATTATGCAGGAGGACAGACCCTTGACCCTTGCTGAAGCATTTCCAACCCCAAATGCTGCCCAGCAGACATGTCCATTTTTTTCCCTTAATTTTCCATAGCTGTTCATTCCTTGTCTGAGGGGGAGGGCAGAGGGCAAGGAGACAGGTTGACAGACAGTGACAGGGATGACCAGTGACAGTGACCAGTTGTGTTCTCATCTTGGTTTCTTTTTTTGAGAAAACGAAGTGCACTGTTGTGCTCCACATAGCTCTCTCAATTAATTTGATTGGTCCATTTGCTTGTATGCGCACACCCTTCTTCCTGATTATGGGGAACAGGTTATTTCCTGTGGGTGTGTGTGGTGGGGCGCTCTCTCCTGCCCCCTCCAGTGGGCAGGGAAAGACCCCGAGTCCATGAACCAAGTCACTGACTACCCCTTTGGAACAGGGCCCACTGGCCCAAGTCACTAGGCACAGTCATGGTATGGCCCTTTAAGCCAGGGCCTGTGCAGGCAGATCAGGGTTATAGTGGGGCTGCGTCCCTGGTAGGGGGACCCGGGCCTTGTGAGTGGCAGGACTGCACGCCACTCCCTCGGCGGGGAAGTCCTCCTGAAACGCACCAAGGTTCACGGGGCGGGAGAGGCAGCTCCCGCTCATGCCCTGGGCCACTTCCTACCTGGTCCTATGGGGCCACTTCCCATGTACTTGTCAGGTTCTCTGCCTCTCGTGGGGTGACTTCTCCTCGGCGGATGGCCTCTGCAATGTCTCAACTAGCCCAGGTATCTCTGCTGGTTTCTCCTGGGGCCGCTGGTCACTGCTGGGCAGGAGCTCCCTTTGTAGGTCCTTCTCCTCCAGCTGCCAGCCCAGACTTTTATAGCTGAGCTGCAGATTGGGCACACTCAGTAGGGTTGTGGGGGAAGGGCCTCTGTGGCCAGGTAACCTTGGCTGGGCCCTGCGAGTTCTATGCGGGGCTGCTTTGCCCTGGCACAGTGCAGCATAAGTCCCCAAAAGTCACTGCAGATGAAATGTGTTTCTGCAACTCTGATACTCTCAACCAGCTACTCCTCTACCCTGGTCCTGAAATGTCCACATGCTCAAAAGAAAGCAGCAGAAGGGCATGAACAGCTTAGCTGTGGCTCAGAAGTGTAGGCACCTCATACCAGCATCAGAATGGAACACCCAGAAGTTTACATAACTTTTTTATGGCTTTGGTAATACATTTGATGTGTAGTCTGTTAAAAGGACACAGGATTAAATTCACAAACAAGCATCAAGCAACAGGACTTAATGGCTCATATCCTTCCCACCACGAAATCTTGACTGCTGTGAATCTTGGGCATAATCATGCTAAGTAGCCCATATGTGCTGTAATCAATGCTACCAGGGAAAGCGTAATGAAAAGTTGTAAGCCCCCTCCCAAACTCTGATCTGTTTGGTTTTTTTTAAATGGTCAGTCACAACTGAATGCTTCTCATCTGGCATTGTGGCCTCTATTTAAAAACCAAACTTGATAGTTCTGGTACTCTGTACTGTTCCTGTCGAGTCTGTTCCCATTCTGTGGGAGAACAGTTTTCCTCAATAGGGTAAAAACTATCCTTTATGATTCTCTCAGGAGACTCTTAGGAGCACACAAACAACAAATGTAGCAACCACATTTACAAGCAAGCAAAAAAAAAAAAAAAAAGTATTGTTTTTAGAAGTTCACTCATACTCCTCTACACAACCTGTGAGAACCTGAGTAATAGCCAATGCTGTGGCTATACTTATAGACTCAAAGATATTAGGGTGCATCTACATAGCAGGGCTTAACTCGAAATAAGCTATGCAAATTGAGCTAGGTCAATTGCATAGCTTATTTCAAAATTGGGAGCGGCTACACAGCACTTATTTTGAAATAGATCACTCTTCCTCCAACTTCCCTTACTCCTCATACAAGGAGGGTTACAGGAGTAGGTGTAAAAAGTCCACCAGCTTGACAATATTTCAACATTATTTTGAAATAATGCTACTTATTTAAAAATGTTGCTGTGCAGACATATCCTAGAGAGTCTGGTAATTGCTCAACAGATGGACATCTTTAGTGGGTGGTTCCTGCTGGGGTATTCCCAGTAAGGTCTTTCACAGCGGTCTTACAACAGTCTCCATACCAGGGAACCTTTTATCTTGTTGTTCAGATCATGCTTAATATCATGTGCACATGCATAATTCTTCTTATCTGTACTTCCTCACCCTATCAATTTTGGGGAGCCCAGGTTTTCATAAACTGTTGTCTTCGTCCCCTTTCTCCCTGTTAGGTTACTCTGCAAACAGATTGATGTAGATGTTAAAAAGATGCTATGGAACATTGTGCTGTTACAATCAGATATCTTGAAGTTTAATGGATAGATTGTGACATTTTCTGTAACATCACCTACGGAATATCCTTTACAGTAATCTTATGCTTTTATTGGCACTGGGTCAGTCTTTGGTCACTCATGTCAATTCTCTTTAAGTCTAAGGCCTAGTGTAATTAAGCTGAAATCTTACAGCCCTCAGCCTGTAAGTTTTGCATTATAGCCATGCTTTATTTATATATCCAATACTTACACCTCTGAAATACTTATTAAGCTTACACTTCTATACCTACAACTTATGTCTGTTGAGCTCATATTCATTACATAAAACAGACATTGATAATAACCCTAGATGACACAAATGACAAAATGAGCTGCAATATAGATGGCAATTGAACTGCCTCAAAACCATCTGCAGCACAAACCCATGATCAAAAGGGTTAACCTAGAGGGGATACCTTCACACAATTGTTTGGAATCCATAAGTGTTGACTTTGGCTGCAGGGATCTAAAACCCAGAAGTATGTGAGCACACAAATAACTGCCAATATTGTTCTGCACTTTTTCCACAGTAGCATAAGGTAGCATGTCCCTCAACACAGAGGCAGAACTTACTGCCTGGCTCCCTATTGTTCCAGGATGCATGAGCATGTTGGATCCAGATTTTGTGATCCACAGGGAATTAGGGCTAGTTACTCCTGGGGGGAATTCTGCGTCACTGTGCATAAGCAGAATTAATAGCCCCTGCAAAAGTCTTTGCTTCCCCACAGAAGAATGACTTTTGATGAGGAAGTAAAGGGAAGCCGCAGGAGTGGTCATGAGTTTGATGGGGCATTTAATATGCTTTAGGAAAATAGGTCTATGATAGGAATGTCAACGGATAAGAGCTTTATGCAGGACGGCACATGTAACAGATAGTTGCAAAGGTTCTCATTTACTGACTAGGATTATCTCATTTGTATGAACGTGTCCTTTTTAATAGCTTAAGGTAGGAAAATTGACCTATGCATCTGTAGTTTCATATTTGCCGCTGTGGACCAGACCCTCTACTGACACTCCAAGCACAACAATGGAAGAGACTACAGGGCCAATGGCCCATCAGCAAGAGACAATCAACATTAAAAGAGCTTAAACCTTCCTGGGAACATATGGGTCAGCCTGTGGCAAATGGCTACAAAGACATGTGACCATGTCCCTTGACACTGGCACCCATCTTGAATTCTGTAATTTTCCACGAGAATATGTGTGTGTGTGTGTGTGTGTGTGTGTGTGTGTGTGTGTGTGTATATATATATAGACTATGAAACTAACAGCTCCGCATTATGCAAATCCCATTTAAGGGTGAGGCAATCCTGGATTTCAGTTCTCCCCACCTACCCCACCCAAAATGATTGCTGGCAACAACTAATACTGAGTTGGGAGGAGGAACTGGGTCCAGACTGGAAGGGTATGTGTCCTATGTAGATTGTTAGAACTGTATTTAGGGTAAGAGCTTACATGTAATTCATTTCTTTGGTGCATTAAACTTATTTTCTTATTACCAATTAAGTATACAAAAAGAGATAGGATTTAATAAAATAATTTTTGTTTAGTAATAAACCCAGTGTAATTATTACCTGGGGGAGGAACAAGGAACTTGTACATCTCTCTTTACATTGAGAAAGAAGGTAAATTTCATGAACGTACACCGTATAGCTCTCTATATAGCACAAGGTGGATTTAGCTAGGTTTCAGCTCCCAGAAGGGCAATTGTATGAGAGTGCTGGGAAGAGGACTCACACAGTGCTGCTTTCAGTCCATGGCCCTATCCCCGTGTCTCATTTGAAACAGGATGGAGAGGAGAGCTCAACAAGACAGAGTTACAGGATGCCCAGGCTGTGAGGGGAAGCAAGCTTAGTAATATCTCAGCACATCAGGTGACAGTCCCAACAGGGTCCCAATGACTCCCTCCCTAGCAGTGCAGGCAGGTTAGTTTGTGTACCCCGAGAAGCCAGTAGAGTAGTAAAATCTCTGCTGTGGCAAGAGAGACTGGGTAGTCATGCAAGTGTGAGAGACACACACTAAGCATGGGGGAGCAGGACTTTGGGGTGTTTGAGGAGGTGAGTGAGTTCCAGGCAGTGCAGAAACATTCAGTCTTCCTGCTTAGTGAATTGTTCCCACTGTTCGTAGTGAACACTTCCAGGAGTATAAAATAGGCGTAAACAATTACGGCACCTTTACATTGCCAAGGTGATGTAAAGGAACCGTACTGTAAAGGATAGTATGAACTTATAAATGCTTATTGTACTTTAGTGAATAGAACTGGTCTAGTTTTTGAACTGAAAAATGTTCCTCTCAAAATGAGATCCATGAACTGTTTGCTACTGACCTTTCTGGAGATGGTCAGTAGTCAATATACATGTCTTCACATCACAAGCACAATCCTGATGCCCTAAGCATCCTGGGAGCATGGACATTTCCTATGTCTGTTCTGTTGATGTTCCAGTAATCCTTGCAGAATGAGTAAATTGTAGGTGTCGGTTCATATTTACCCAGGCCTTTTGGTGGGCAAAGAATGGGGTTGTGGGCCAGTGATGGCCCTTGTATCGTCTGAAATCCCACCAAATGAAATCCAAAAATCCAACTATAATTTCTAGTACTTGATGGCTACCCTCAGATGATCACATTTATTTCCTGGCACACTGAAAGTACCACAACTCTGTGAAAGACTGTTTCCTCAATTGAAACTTTTGAAGCCACTAGTAATGATCTCAGGTGTTTCCTCCCACAACAAGCAGCAGGAGCAGAAATAAATTAGCCAGAACTTCTACCAGAAGATCTACTACAAAGGAGAGATGAGTGGGAGCTGCCATCACCAGATTGGTCAAGGTGGCAGACAGTTCAAGCAGCATGCAGCAAGGGGTGACACCTGTAATCCCAGAATTCTAGGATATCCCACTCTCTGAAATAGTAGCATAAATGTCACATAGGGCTCGTCTACACTGGCCCCTTTTCCGAAAGGGGCATGTTAATTTCAGAGATCGTAATAGGGAAATCCGCGGGGGATTTAAATATCCCCCGCGGCATTTAAATAAAAATGTCCGCCGCTTTTTTCCGGCTTTTAGAAAAGCCGGAAAAGAGCGTCTAGACTGGCCCCGATCCTCCGGAAAAAGCGCCCTTTTCCGGAGGATCTTATTTCTACCTTTGAAGTAGGAATAAGATCCTCCGGAAAAGGGCGCTTTTTCCGGAGGATCGGGGCCAGTCTAGACGCTCTTTTCCGGCTTTTCTAAAAGCCAGAAAAAAGCGGCGGACATTTTTATTTAAATGCCGCGGGGGATATTTAAATCCCCCGCGGATTTCCCTATTACGATCTCTGAAATTAACATGCCCCTTTCGGAAAAGGGGCCAGTGTAGACGTAGACATACTGTATGAACACTCCATATACCTATTCCTAGTGCAGCAGCACATCCAGCTGCTCAGTGTACCATATACCTGCATTGAACTAGAATTCCAGACATCTATCTGCATACATGCACACATGTAGATATATGTATAGGTACATTGAGCAAAAACGTTTGGGTTGCAAAAGTACGGCAAAATTATATACGGTTCTTAAATTTATATTTTCTCATCAAAATATTGTACCCAAGAATTCAAATAAGTGACCCACTAGAGATCTTAAAGAAAATACTATTACTGTGATGGTACCTTATGAAGTAGAATGCTGTTTTACTACCACATTGCCTGAGGAGTAGGTCATTAGAATAGCATGCCTGTCACAGGAGTGTTATTAATAACCTTTGGACTATCAGCTCTAAGCATGCATGGTGCCACCTCTCATGCATTGCAGAGGAGATGAAAGAAGGGCCCAATCTTGCACTTATTGCAGCCAACGGGAATTTTACTACTGCTGTTAAAGCATATGAGATACATTTACAGGACCAAAACTCTATCTAATGCTAGCACACGAATAGGCTCAAACAGGACTACTCACAAGTCTAAGAGCTAATAGGGAGGTGATATTGTTTTGTACTGAACGAGTTACATTACAAATGAAATATAGATGTCGTTAGTGATATTCTTGACACTATGAGCCAGTACCTGATCTAAAGATGTTCTGAAGTGCCATGTAGACATGGACATTAATAATAGGATTCCTATCCTGGCTATGGTTCCTCTTGGAAATTTCTTTAAAAAAAACAAAAAACAAAAAAAACCACACAAGCTAAATTATATAGACTAAGGGTGCATCTCCTCTTTCGAAAGAGGAATGTAAATGAAGGAAACTGAAAATGCAAATGAAGCGCAGATTTACAAATCTTGCACTTCATTTGCATAATCACATCAGATTGCTTTTTTGAAAAAAAGCAATCTAGATGTGGTTCTTTCGGAAAAAAACCCTCTTTTTTGAAAGAACCCTTATTCCTGAAAGGAAGGGGAAAAAAAAAAAAAAAAAAAAAAAAGGTTTACAGGGTTCTTTTGAAAAAGGGTTTTTTTTCCTGAAAAAGCCACATCTAGACTGCTTTTTTCGAAATAACCTTTTCAAAAAAGCGATTTGACACACTTATGCAAATGAAGCACAAGATTTATAAATCTGCACTTCATTTGCATTTTCGATCTCCTTCATTTACATTCCTCTTTCGAAAGAGGAATGTAGTCTAGACGCATCCTGAGTGTAATCCTTTGAAGGAATGATAAAGACCCATTCAGTATAAGCCTCTGTCAGCTGAGCTATGCAGTGCACTGCATACTATCTTGCTAATGGATTTTTAGAAATGCATAATTTGGGGTTCGCAGTAATGCCGTCACTTAGCCTTTGTGGTGGATTTGGCCTAATCTCGCAGGGAATGAGAGATTCATAATGATATTTTCTTGCGGAAATAGGTTCTCAGTTCTAAGGCCTAGTATCATTCTTCCTCCTTTCATTCTTCCTCCTCCTTTCATTCTTTATTTTAATGTGTGATCACACTTCCCCCAACCTTCTTTACAAATCAGAATATTTTCTGACAACTGATCCACGTATTCCTTTTCCTAAGTGGTCCAAAATGGGCTGAACATCAGATACGCTTGTCCTTAGGACATTGCAATTGAATTTGCAAACTCCATACTGAGCACAGACAGGAGACGTTCTTCTCCCTGCTCTGTTTACCAGAAAGTAGTTTGCCATATAGCTACCAGTCATGGATAAAGCAAAATACAGGACTATGTAGCACTTTAAAGACTAACAAGATGGTTTATTAGATGATGAGCTTTCGTGGGCCAGACCCACTTCCTCAGACCAATTTGTGGAAGAAAATAGTCTATTTTCTTCCACAAATTGGTCTGAGGAAGTGGGTCTGGCCCACAAAAGCTCATCACCTAATAAACCATCTTCTTAGTCTTTAAAGTGCTACATAGTTCTGTATTTTGTTCAAGAAAGTAAGACTCTGAAGCAGACCTCCAGTCCTAAAATTGAAAGGCTGCTAGCCTGAATTAGAGGAGGTGGTCTAGGTATTGACCTGATTGAAGACAAGCTAAGGAGGATCAACCAGGAGAAACTGGGGCCTCTTGAAAGACCACACCAAGAGTCTGTGGCAGACTGTCTCTTTAAGAGCACTTCTCTGAGACTACGTCTAGACTACAGGCCTCTTTTGCAAGAAGCTTTTTTCAGAAGAGAAGAGCATCCACACACAGAAGTGCATTGAAAAAAAGTGATGCGCTTTCGCGAAAGAGTCCAGACTGACTGGATGCTCTCTCACATGGAAGGCCACTCGGAACCATTTCAACCAGGGATTTAGGTCACCTGTTGCTTCCGAGTGGTAGTGCTGGAGCCTTGCAGACACACGCACTTAAAGGGACCCCCCTCGACAGCCGTTTCCCTGCTTCTGCTGCCTGCTTGCCTACCTCTTCGAGAGACAGCAAAGCTCTCCCAGTGCCTGCTGTGGTTGCCCTCTTCTTTTTTGGATGCCACAGCTTTGTTCTTTGTGCCATGGAGCCGGAGCTGCCCCATGGCATGCGATAGCCCCACACAGCCATGCTGCAGTTTTTGCAGCACTTTCTGCCAGCTGCCTTCCTGGTCCTGCATGACCAGGACCCTAAATGCATTCTGGGGACCCTTTCCGTGGCTGCAGCTGCTCCTGCTGGCTACTTCACCCCTCAGTGGAGAGGAGTTTCTAGAGGCTGGACATCAGTTTGGATTGGTGGGACCAGCTGGTCATGGAGCGGTGGGACAACCAGCAGTGGTTCCAAAACTGCATGTGGAAGGCCACCTTTTTGGAGCTGTGTGCCTAGCTTGCCTCCACCCTCCAGAGATGTGACACCCACCTGCGGCCCACCATCCCCCTGGAGAAGTGAGTTGCAATAGCCTTCTGGAAGCTCGCCACCCCCAACAGCTACCGGTAAGCGGGCAACCAGTTCAGTGTGTGGAAGTCCATTGTTGGGGCCTTCCTCCTGGAGGTAATGAGCTCTTGGGCTAAAGTCCCTGCGGGGGGGGGGGGGGAGTGTTGGCTAGGGGGAACCTCTGGAAAGGGGAGCGGAGGGAGATGGAATGAGGGTGGGGAGGGGAAGACCCATTCCCGGGGACTTGTGCCATCCCACTCTCACACAGCCCTGCTGCTGGGGAGGAGGGGGGGAGGGGGAGGCAGCCTCATGGGAGGTGGCTCCTGGGGTATTGGGATGGGGGCAGGAGAGGGGAGCAGGGAGGGCACCTCCCAAGGGCTCAGGCACCCCCCCTCAGTCTCTGTTTTGTGTCTTTCTTTGTCTCCTTTTGCAGGTTGTGAGGGCCATCAACCCTATCATGCTGCAGAGGGTAGTCCATCTGGGAGACCTGGCCACTGTCACCTCCAGATTTACTGCGCTGGGGTTTCCAAACTGTGGGGGAGCAATTGATGGGACCCACATCCCAATCTGCGCATCGGACCAGCACATCAATCGAAAGGGCTGCAGCTCCTGGTCGACCACCGGGGATACTTTACAGACATTTTTGTTGGGTGGCTGGGCAGCGCACAATGCCTGAGTCTTCAGGAACTCTAGTCTGTACAGGAAGCTGGAGGCAGGCACAGTCCCCACTGTGACTTTGTGGTTGGGGATGTGCACATGCCATTGTGCATTGGGGGAGGGGGATGCAGCCTACCCCCTCATGCCGTGCCTCATGAAGCCGTATACCAGCCACCTGGATCCAAGCAGGGACTAATTTAATGCTCACTGGAACCGGGTCCATATCCAAGTGGAGTGTGCCTTTGGCCACCTCAAGGCATGTTTCTATTGCCTCCTGACCCACCCTGAGGTGGGGGAGGACAACATCCCCAAGATGGTGGCGATATGTTTCCTCCACAACATTGTGGAAAGGAAGGGAAAGGCCTTCCTCCTGGGATGGGGGGGAGGGGGGCAGACACCAGCCACGAGGGGCGAGCCTTCCAGCAGCTGCGGACAACTGCCATCTGCCAGGCCCTTCAGCCTGGGGTGCGCATCCAGGAGGCTCGGAAGAGACGTTCTCTGAAGGACCCCAGAAACTCTCCCCAGGGCCTCTTCCCTAAGGACCTCGCAGCCCTATCCCTTCCCCACCACAACTCCTCCCTTCACCCTTTCCCTGACCTCCCAATAAACACACCAATTTGGTTTAAAAAAAAATGCAGTCTGTAATAATTACAGATTCAGAAAAGGTGGCAGAGGGAGGAGGGCTCATAACTGGGAGGTAGAGGGGGACGGCTTGATGTGCCACCTTGGGTGTGGGGATCTCGTTGGGGTTGTGAGGATCTGGGGAGCACAGGGGGATGGGGGAAGAGCTGGAGCAGGAGCAGGATTGACGGTGGAGGGGTCATAGGCATGGCTGGGGGAGGCAGACGGACAGGGAATGGGCATAGCAGGTGGGGCAGGAGGGAGGAAGCCAGAAGCAGTGGCATCAGGCAGGTGTGCCGTCATGCAGGACATGACGGCATACATGTTGTCACACTGCTGCATCAACTAGTCCCAGGCATGCTCCCACCACTCCAAGTCAGCGCAGACCTTGTGCTTCCTGCCAGAAGGCTTGCCCAAGGTGCCTGCACCTTTAAGAGGGGCTAGGAGACAGGAACTATATACTTGTGATTACTTTGTATGGAGTGGCCACCAGGGCCTCCTCACTTCCTGGAGGCCTCTTCTTCCAAAAAACACCCTCCTCACACACCTTTTTGCAAAAGAGCCCTTTCGCAGAAAGGCTTTTTCCCCTCATAGAATAAAGATTACTGCTGTAAGAAAAAGCCCTCTGTTCTTTCGTTTTCTTTGGCAAAGGACACGGTTGCAGTGTGGACATTCCTCAAGTTTTGTTGGGAAAACAGCCGTTTTTCTGACAAAGCTCTGTAGCATAGACATACCCTGCAAGTCAACTTGAAAATGTGGCTGTACTAATCAGTTGCACTCCACATGGAATTGTTTCCCCATGGACTTGCAGGTTTGGGCTGCAGCCCAAGAGCTGGACCTTCCCATCTTGCTGGGTCCAAGTATTCAGGCACTAGTCTGAGCCCAGAAGTCTAAACAGCAATGAAACAGTCCAACACTCTTGCCCAAGATAGCTACCAGGAGACAGGTGTGGACTTTTCTTCACTGCGTGGTCCTACTCTTTGGTCCTTCTACTTTATCAAAGTGGCTTCCAGATCTATAATCCCACCTCAGAAGGACTTGCCCTATCTTCTGCAAGAACTACAACTCTGCCTTTGAAGCTTGTATTAAGCACACGCTTTAATGAAGGCTTTTCTTTTCCCAGTTTACAATACATTTCAGGTTTTGCCCCATTGAAACACTTCATTTTGTTAGGAAGTACTTATTCCCCTTTAATTACAACCACTAGAGTGGCATTCAGGAGTAGGTTATTTTGCTTCTTGTGGAAGATGACGAATAATTTTTCTGAGACAGTTTTAAGTTCTTTCCTTTTGTAATCCTTGTGTTTTAAATTACTCCTTTAATCACCATCTCAAAATAATCACTAGGCAACAACCTGTCCTGGGATTCTGACTCAGGAGTCAGAAACCTTCCCTCTCTTCTGTAATGAGGAATCACTTGTCAGAGAGAAATGATTTTTTTAAACAACTTTTATTACTGTTTGTTTCATTTGCTTTTTTTATATATATTTAAAAAAAAAAAAAAAAAAAAGGATCCAGGTTCAAAGAATACATTGAGGAAATGTGTGTTTAAATTTCCCTTCTTGCTTTACAGTTTTTGATTAACCTCCTTAGCTTTAAATGATCACCACATACTGCAGAATGCATTTCATTAAAACCATCTCTATTGCACCCGATTAAACTCTGTTCATTTAGTTCTTGTGGAACTCCTTGTAAAATGTGGAAATCCTGCAGGGCTACAATTTACCATACAAGCTTCTTTTCCAAAGAACAACTAGACCCCAACTTTCTAAAGCCTCCTGAAAAACATTAACATGTATGGTCTTCATAGTTATGAAATGGTGGTGGTTTTGATATTAGAGTAATGCACCTTTTAATTTCTGAGAATGCAGACAGCTGCCATTTTTGTTCATAAAATTTATGCAAGAGAGACATATACAATGCTCTCTCTTAGAGACTTCATGTTTGTTCTTTCTTATTCTGGTTTGTGATTAGACAAAACTTATGTCATTCTGTTACTACTCTTTAAAATGTTTGCTCCTTGTGGCTGACACACACCTCTGAAACTACTAAGGCCTACATGTGATCCACAATGTGCAACAAGGCTGCAGTATAAGAAATGTAAAACATTCACACAGGAAGTGGAAAACAACACTGTCTGTAATTCCTTCCACTAGAGGCCCCATCCCTTCTGGGCATGAGAAACCAGGACCATCACCACATTGCTCATGGGCCTTGCACTCCTGTTGGCTTCCCTACATTTATCTATCACTAGCCATTTGTGTGGAGATGGTTTGACATTCCCATATGAAAGGCGATGTACTTCTTAGTTTACTCAGGCAAAATTTATACTGCATTCCCAAGTATATTTTTAAATGATCAAGGACTTCAGGGCTGGCTCAATGTGAAGATGGTTATTTTATGGTAAACATTATAGAAATCATTTGATACATCATCTACATTTTAAAAGTGATCTGCTCAGAATTTATGGGATGGCCTGTTTTCTCCCCATTATTTCTTTCGGGTTCCAAAGAGGGAAATGAATCCATTATTTACAGTCAAGTGTGACTGTGTGTGGTAATCAATAGCTTTAAAATTTAGGAATGAATGATTCTCTGGGAAAAAAATATACAGCAGGCCAGATCTAGTTAGTACAAGTCTATGAAGCAAAGCTGTGAAGCAATGCTATGCTGAGACCCAGTCCTGTGAATACAATGTGATGTGCATAGGATTTCTGTATGCTTATATAGCTGCATGCTGCTGCACTGCTTTATGTTTGTGTCCTAAAGAAGAAAATCTGTTTTACCCCAGGAAAGCAGATATTCTGTAAAACAAACGTTCTATAAAGCAATATTTCTTGCTATCATGGGGTATGATAGCTAGATGGCTGAGAGATTTTCTTCATCTTTTGACTATGCATAATTTTTGGTTGTTCTGAATGACTGCCTGGCAACCATTTGGTTAAAGATCCACTGCTATTCTCATCTAACGTGAGTTCATAAAAATGTAAAACATTAAAGGCATCTCCACAACCCCAAATTTTGCAGGTCATTGATAACCCTGAGGTAGTGTGTGTGCGCACGCGCATACACACACGTCAAAAGTAAATAACAGAACAACATGAACTAACAGGTCAAGATATATAAAAAGTTCAGCAGACATATTACAAGAGTGACTCAGGAGGACAGCATATTAGTAAATTAGGCTTTCGCCAGATGTACAAACTGATCCCTTTTCAATTGGGTATCATCTAAAAGGTCAAGAAGTAATGAAGCATGGGCGTACAGCTCCCCTATTGCCATGTGTTGCTACAAACTCTTTATCTCATAATGCACCAGCAGTTACAAGATACCAAACATAATAAACTAACATCCTGTGGGTGTCCTAGGTGTCGATTAATGATCTAAAGAGCATTATGTAAGGAATGATAATCCACAGAACAGTGAGAGCAATAAGGTGGTATTCTCGGTATTTCATCCTCTAGTTTTATTGTATCTCACTACATTTTTTTTTTTATACATTCTAGTTTACATTCACATAAATGAGGGCTCTTTTGAGGTACAAGTAAATGGTGTCAACTAAAATAAGAATTTGACAGAACACAAGCCAAATTCTCTTTGCTTGATACCACTGTATCTAGTGTTAACTCAGCAAATATTTAACCTAATTTGGCATCAATCCAAATACACATCAGTGTTGATATGGAGGCCACATTCTCCTTTCATATTTCCAAGAAATAAACCTCCTACACTAATACATGTTTTGGAAGCAAGGTACCCTTAATAGAAACACTGTGATTAGATTTGGCTGGCCAACTTAAGCAGCTCCTTTGTATATATTAAGAGCAGAAGGATGATATTTGTTTATGGTATTTGTGAGTAAACAATTTCACTAGAGTGATCAATAGAAATAAAGGAAGAATTCCTGCTGAGTAACAGACTTCCAGTAACCATCACCACTAAAATGGAGGAATTTAATGTAACCTTAAAACATTGGTGCAAGAGAATGTCTCCGGTCACACAAGGTTTATTTTCCACTACATAATTGCCCCTAAAAGTGTACTGAATTTATTCCGGACTACCTGCAGTGACAAAACCTCAAATGTTTAAATATTTTCTATAGAAAGGCTTGATGTATGAACCATCTAAATTCCTTGGGCCTTTTTGAGCCTAAAATATCAATATGTAACTCACTGAATAGGAGGGCAGATTTTGGCTCTCTATCCACGCCTTTTCTACATTGTCCTTGTTTACTAAGCCTTTGATCTCTCTCGCTCTGCCAACCCCATGTAATTGCTCACAAACTGCAATCTCTCACAAACTGCAATCTAACTGTGTACTTCTATACTGGGCCACAAAAAACTTAAAAATCCTCTCAATCTGCTCCCTTATGATAGTTATCAAATCATTATAATTGCACTTTTTCCTTCCATTTCCTGTATACCTCCTTTGAGACACAAGGGATCTTGTGCAAAAGGGGTTTTTTTGCGCAAAATGTCCCCGTCTACACTGCATATTTTTGCACAGAAAATATGCAAATGACAGTGGGACAAAAGCTAATAAGCACTTCATTTGCATTGTCTCTGCCAACAAAAGGCTACAGCGTAGACATAGCCTAAATGTCTGTAAAATGGAAGTGAGAACAGTAGCCTATGTTTAACCACACCAATTCAAAGTAAGCTGATACATATCCTGATATGTTTCAGAGGATACAGCATCACTGGCCATGAACTTGCTTTCCATGTCTTTGCATGCTAAGAGTATTTAAAATTATCTAGTATTCCTTGCCTCCCCAGTATTTTTCGGAGGCACTAATTTTATACAGTAGTTTTCATTTTAAAAAGCCTGTGCCAATGGTTATTGCCATCCAGGGCTGGATTACCCAATAGGCAGACTAAGCACCTGCTTAGGGCACCAGCAAAGCAGGGGCAAAAAAAAAAAAAAAAAAAAAAAAAAAAGATTTTTACGGTATAGTATTATTTTTATTTTGAATTACATGGGGTGGGGGGGAGGGGGACACAATCTTTTCAGTGTTTAGAGCCTCTAAAGGTCTTAATCCGGCCCTGTTGCCATCCTCTTGTATTGAGAACAATTCATCATTCAGAGATTATTCATAGAGATCCTTGTGAAATGCCACAACTTTCTGTTGTACATTCACTTTCCATGTATGCTGTCATACATGTTGCTGCAAGAAAATGTCCATTTATATCAGTTCAGTCTTCTGCTACCTTTGCCTCCAGACACCATCTCCTAATTTCTCATAATAGGATTTACTGGCATTTCAGTGACCAATCATTTCCCCTCCAAGTTCCTGACCAGAACTTTGGAAATACCAAAGGACAAGACAACACCACCTCTCCCATGAGTACCCCACCTAGCACTTACACAGAGTCTGGTGTAGGCAGAGGGAAGACCTTGGGAATTTAGTCTGGATTGTTTGGACATCCAGGCAATGCAGACATCATCAATAAAGCATTTCATTATTGAGTCTTGGTGCTTTGATTTAAAGAGGTTTGTGTAACCTGGGACAATAGGACACCTGGTCTGTATCATTTAGTTTATTATGGGACAGATTGTGAACTGTCGATGGAACTGTTATTCACACAATGTAGCCCCACTGAAGTCACCAAAGGTAGGAAGGGGTATCACAGATACGGATGTCCTGGACAAACTCAAGTACACTGAAGTTAGTATCCTTGTCATCTATTATACTAAAAAAGCAACTGTCTGTGTATGATCAAGGAATTGTATGCATCTCCATGGGACAGATACAGAGGAGTACAGCAGGGGTTGTTAGGCAAAGTCACTCTGGTTGTAATAACCACAGAGAAATACCATGTCCTGGAGACGGACGCATATGCTAGTTTAGGGGTTCTCAAAATTCATTGCAACAGGACCTTCTTCTGACAACAAAAATTGCTGTATGACCCTAGGAAGGGGGACTGAAGCTGGAATGCACCTGAACCCCATCACCCCAGTCCCATGCCCCAGCTGGAAGGACCAAAGCCAAAGTCCAAGGGCAATAGCCCCAGATGGGGGAGCCTGTAACCTGATCCCCATTACCCAGGACTGACACCCATGGGCTTTGGCATTTGCTCCAGATGGTGCAGCAAGTCTAATGTCAGCCCTGGTGACCCCCATTAAAATGATATCACAACTCACTTCAGGGTCCCAACCCACAGTTTGAGAACCATGACACTAGTTCAAACTGGATTTTCAAGGAACCAGGAGGTAAAGGAAGGATTTTTGGCTAAATAACCTAATCTTAAACTGGCTGTGTTCTGATCCAGAAAACTTACTGGATCCACAGTTCTCCCAATCCTTAGGGAAAGGTTGGAAGGATTTCAGCCTGCTGAGGCCTTATGACCACAGGGAAAACCCTTCGTGGAGTTTGAAGGACTATTCAGCAACCAGAGCCCTTGTTGAAGTGAGGGGGATGATCTTGGGTAAGCTCATTAGCATATGTGTAGGTTCTTTTATTGTTTGTCATGTTCTCCTTGTAATACTTTCTGACAGTTAAATGTGCGTGCTCAGAAACAGCTGTGTGGTAACTTATAATAGTGGCAATCACAGGGTGTACCATCTGTAAGGAGAGAAGTGAAGCAGGCCTGCTTAAACTGTCTTCTCCTGTGGGATAGGTGGGGTAGAAATCACAGTAGAATCGGGGAAACTGCAGCCTGAAAATGTGGGTCAGAAAGGAAAGAGACTCGTCTCCACAGAAGAGAAGCAAAGGCTGGAGAGCTAGAAGTTTAGCTCTTACTCAGAGAGGGAAATACTGATGCAGTTCCCCTGAATTGTGACAAAGGGTTCCAAACAGGTTTCATTATACTATAGTATTAGTGAAGAATTCTTCCCTTATTCTCATTGGCTAACCAAGGAACTCTTTGGTTTTGCATTCTGTTTGCTCACCCTGAATATTTGTGTCGTGTCAGTTTCATGCCTTGTAGGTTTGCCCCTACTATATTCACATTCCCCCATAACCCAGTCCTATACCCTGCAAATAGTATTGCAACTCAAAGGTAATACACAGCCCAACGTGAATCCTAACATCTGAGGCAATTCTCAATCACAAGCAGGATGGAGAAGACAGTAGGGTTAATAGTTTCTGCATTTTGTTTTGGAGCTTTTCCTTTTTGACAAGCTCTGTCAGTAAGCAGTGCATCTGTTTACGAGTAGAACTTCAGGGTGTCTTACCTGTATTGCCAAGTACCAATGAAAACCACTCTCCTTTTGAGCATAGATACTTACTAATAAACATAGTTGCCTTGGAACTGAAGGGCTGTTCAAAAGTTAGCCTTGACTCTGGTACAGAAGCGTTTGGGGGCGGAGGCAGGGAGGGAGGAGAGGGAGAGCTGTTTACAAGAACACAATTTACACAACCATTCCAGTGTACAAGTCAACTCTGTGTTGAATACCTTGGGGCTGGCTGGAATATGCTTTGATATTATGCATGATCTTGGTTGGTTTGTTTTTTTAAAAAGCAATGAAACATGGATAAAGATGCAGGGGGCAGAAGGGAGGTAGGGAAATTGGATCAAGGTCCTGGTTTAGTGCTGTGCATCAATATTATACAAACATCACATTCACATTAATAAACTAAATATTGCCTCCCACTAATCCCCAGCTATCAAGCAGCAGTTCTTTCAGATGGACTTCTAGGAGAACCTTCAAAACATTTCACTAGCAAGCTGCCAGAAAAGTCTAAATTGAATCTCAGTTGTTTTTTTCAGATTAATCCATTTGAGAGTACAAAGTCTGAGCAAGAGTATTTTACAACTTTTTGAATATCCATTTAGGCTTAATTTAGTTGTGGATATTTCATGTGTTGCACAAGCTTATTTAGAAAACACTCCTCTTATATCAGGTACACATATTAACATGATTGTCTAAGCAGATTGGGTAGTAAGTGAAATACAGCAGCATAAAAATGCATCTTCTGCATGGATGACTGACAGTCAAAATGTCCATACTGTTTTTTCCTAGGTGCTGCCATGTTCTAAAAATGTTGATCCTTTTAGAGTATTTCCACAATGCTGGCCTGAATCTTATCACAATTCTACCACTTAGCTTCATTGACTTCCACAGAGCAAGTTACACTGGTGTAAATCTAGAATGGGAGGAGAGACTGGCTCATAATGTTGCCTATCTATAGGAGACATGTAACAATCCTTTTATAAACTTAAAAAACAACAAATGGTCTGGTAGCACTTTATAGACTGACAAAACATGTAGATGGTATCATGAGCTTTTGTGGGCACAGCCCACTTCTTCAGATGACCGGAGTTAAGTTTAGGCTGTCCAGACCCAAAATAAATAGGGGAGAAGGGAAAGGGAGGAAGGAAAAAAATGGAAGGGGGCAGGTGTGACACCGTGTCAGGGTTCCCCCGGCACTGCACCCCCATAGCAGCAACAGACTCCTCCAGCCAGTAGAATAGGAGAGGGTTTATTGCTTCTCCAGGATACAGCACAGCATAGACATGATGTGTCTACAGGAGTCTGGGCCAGGATGCCTCAGACCCCTTGAGATGGGGTCCCTGGGCCCCTAGATTCCAGCCCTTCCTTAGTCTGTCCCCTTCATGGTTTCTTCCCAAGACTGACCCTTCCCCTGAACACTCACTTCCTTAGTTCCCTCACTGCCCCCACTCGTCTGACCGGTTGGGTCTTTGTCTACTTGACTTAGGCAGCCCACCTGCTGGGCAGTGCTCAGAGGCAGAGGCCAGTAGGGGTCATCCATAGCCCTCAACCCAAGCATAGCAACCAGCAAGGTACTGACACATCACAACATATGGGTGAGTCAGTGGGAATAGCACACCACAGTGCAGGGGGACCCCAGGGATACAGAGCAGACAGCACCCCCACTATGTCACATCAGGAAACAAGAAGCAGAGGGTATGTAAATATCAAAGGGAAAACCAAACAGGTAAGTCTGATAATCTATAAGCACCTAAAGATTGGATAGTTAAAAGAAGCAGATAAGGATCATAGGATAACAGAGAGGAAGGGTACGAACACAAGAATCTACACAGACTAAGAGCTGTTGTAACCTTCATTTGTTTTATGGTTGGGGAGCGTTCATGAAGAAATTTGATTATGGAATTAGGTACCTGTGGGTATAGAACTTTGTACAACTTCAGAAAGAGTGGCAAGAAAGAGTGGCAAGTAACTTTAGCTTAGGAAAGGTTCTGATAGCTGAGGGTATAAATCTGTGATACAACAACATGTGGCAGTTGATAGGGGAACACTATGGGACTTCAGTGAGAGCCATTTATGCCCAAAACCTCTGAAAAACCAGCCCTACAATTCCAAAAGTGGGAAACCCCAAAATGGAGGCATCCTAACATTAGAAGCTGCTTTTAGCCCTTGAACATTCATTTCAAGTAGCTAAACTTGGGATAGGACTCCACAAAAGAAAAAAAAAAACCCTAATAAAACTAGAACTACATACATGCAAAATGTTATTGTTTCAAGAGCAATGAAATTAAAGAAGAGTGATGTACCACCTTACTTTGCTTTCTTAACTTCAGCCTGACTTTTTGAAGAAATACAGCTTCAAATCCAGGATCACATCCTCAGTTGGCATGAAATGGCAGGCATGCTGTTAGTGATAGAAAGATTAATGCTGGCTATGAATTTTTCATTTTGGGGAGTTATTTAGGTCAGGGGAGAGGACTATTTCCTACCTTTTCTAGTCCTGGAAACAGTGCACCTACAAGCTGTTAACTTGCAGTAATCACCTGTAAGGCCTGTTTCTGAGAAAGCTGCTTAGTGTCATGTGTTGAGCAACTCATACTAAAAGGTTAAGGCCTGGTTGGCTTTTAGCTTCAAGAGCATAAAGGTCTAATTTGTACTATTCCTGCTTTCCCAGAAATTGGAGCTCGCACTGATTATTTTTTCCTGGATCTGAAGATGCTTAATGATTTGGAGAGGGAGGCATTTCATCATGGAAATTGTGAGTCATTGCCCAGAAAGATCAGTCTAAGATGTTTCTAGAATCTGTGGACTGCCAGAATGCACATATAGATTAATCTTTCTATCACCAATTCCTGAGATTTATAGTGGAAAAAAGACACTTTCATTAAAGGACTTCACTCTTATCCTGGCTTCAACTGCCTTTGCCTAAAATAGGATGGGCTTGGTTAGTCTGTTGACTTGCCAGTTTCATAATGGAACCCTGACAGTGGATGCAGATGGATTCCTGAGGTAGGTCTAGGATGAATTTACCTAAAGGAAGTAGGAATGGACTGCTGAGAAGTGCTGAGAGAGGAATCCCAGGAGAGGCCTACCAGGGGGATAATGGCTAAGTCTGGATTCGAGTTTATTTTGTACTAGTTTGCAATTAAAGCAGAACCCTAGGAAAAAGAGGGGAGTTTGACCCCCACATTTATAATGAAGACTGTATTCTAAAGGAGGAGAATGAGAAATGACAGAAATTTGGCAGTGTCATTAATTTTATAGGAGTGGATTTAACTGCTCATTGACAATGTACTTTGAGCACTGAACCACACCTTTCAGATTCTCTGGACTTGTTACTGAGGCTATGTCTAGACTATGCTGAAGTTCCAAAAGAAGATATGCAAATTCTGTAGGAATTTGCATATATTCTTCCAATCTCACTTTCGAAAGCAGAGCTTTCAAAAGTGAAAGTAGTCAGGAGGCGTTTTTTTCCCCAGCAACTCCCCCCTCCCCTTTTCAAAAAAGCCTCTTCCACAAAAAATGAGGTTTACGCGGCTTTTTGAAAAAAAGGGGGGGGGGGGTTGCTGGGGAAAAAAAAAAAAAAAACCCTGTGTCCTGACTACTTTCACTTTCGAAAGTGAGATCCACGGGAATTTGCATATCTTCTTCCGATCTCACTTTTGAAAGTGAAAGTAGTCGGGACACAGGTTTTTTTTCCGGCAACTCCCCTTTTTTCAAAAAGCCGCGTAAACCTCATTTTTTGAGGAAGAGGCTTTTTGAAAAAGGGGTGAGGGGAGTTGCTGGAAAAAAAACGCCTCCCGACTACTTTCACTTTTGAAAGCTCTGCTTTTGAAAGTGAGATTGGAAGCATATATGCAAATTCCTACAGAATTTGCATATCCTTTTTCGGAACTTCGGCTTAGTCTAGACAAGCCCTGAATTGTGGTCATGTCTGTAAATATTACAGAGATAAACTATTCTTTCAGAATAAAACATGCAGATCACACTAACATCACTGGCAAGCACACCCAGGCAGTACTTGACCTTTTATCCCTGGAGGCCATACAGTTCAGCAATAGGACTTAATGCCCCCCTTGTACACTGAGGGAAGTCCCCCAACTCGAATGAATATAGTAATACTTGGAATAAGTAAAGTCCTACTTGGACACAGAGACAGCTAAGGGCATGCTGCACATTATGGACTAAATTATAATTTTAGAACAGAGGTTAAGGCTGGAATGCCAGGAATAGACCCAGAAAACATTGTACCTCACAAGCCTCTTACTTGCAATTTCATTCTGGCTTGCTTCTTGGAAGAGCATGGGATAATAGTTTGCCACTTGCATATCCTAGCAGCAAGTCATGACACTACCTGCACCAGATCATTTATGGGGAGCAGGTTAATATCACTTTGGGTGCATCTACACGGCATCATAGCTTGAAATAAGATATGCAATTTGAGCTATGCAAATTGCATTTATTTTGATCTTATTTTGTACTTTAACGCTGTCTACACAGCGCCAGATTTTGAAATAACCCATTATTCCAAAATGTCCCTTACTCCTCGTGGAATAAGATTTACAAGGACATTGGTCTAGAGAGCCTGTTATATTTTGAAATAATGGGCTTGCTGTGAAGATGCAGGATAGTTATTTCGGGATACTCTGGTGTCCTCAAATAGCATTGCAGTGTAGACATAGATCAGGTAGGCGGGGAAGCACAGGGAGGCTAAGGGGAGTAGTGGGAAGATACAGTTCAGGCACAAGGACTGAATAACCCCTCTGGGACTGGTGGGCAGATATGACAGCCAGGGAAAACAACATAAAGTCCTAATCACAGCTCTGTCTAAGGCCCTTTCCTCTGTAGCAATCATCACTGGATGATTCAAAGCAAAAGCAGAACAACTCAAAACATTTGTGAGCTTTTCCAAATTTTACCATTCTCCCGTTGAGCAGCCTTTCCTGGCTACTTTCTAGGACCCCTGCCAAGTCCCCAAGGAGGGATTTACCTCAGAGTAAATTCCTGAAACCCTAATTTGCTTGAGACTGAAGGCTTGTCTGTGCCAAGTACTCCTGTGGCACACTGCACCAGTGTAGCTGTGCCATTGCAGGGCTTGACAAGGTTGCTATCTATGCCAACAGTAGAGATTCTTCACTCAGGGACATGGGAAGCCTAAAACGGTAACTGGTAGCTGTGTCCATGGGAGAAGCCCTTGTAGACAGTGCTATATCTCGATACATCAGAAGTTAGGTCAGTAAATTCCGACACAAAGGGTGGGGTGGATTTGCCACACCATAGAGCAATGCAATTGTATCAACATAAGTTGATAACGTAGTCCAAGACTAACTCAGAAGCCTTTCTGCTCTCCAGCAAGAAGCTACCAGACACTTAGTCAGCAGGTCCATTGTGTCCTATTTGGAGTCTGCATTTCACATAACCAACATCGCATGGCCTAAAAGGAATTCTCTCACATAACAGATATGCAGATTCCACCTCCACTTAGTCTAATGCTTTATTATTTATTGTGAGTGTGTGTGTGGGGGGGGGGAGGGGGGGGGGGAAGAGGAGGCTATGCCCCTGCATCTGAGTCACAATCTAGCCCATGAGATTGAATTAGGCAGGTTTGTAGCCTCTTAATCTGCAATGTGTTGAGTAAATCCCGCAGAGGTTGGGGGGGGGGGGGGGGGTCACCAGATTGCAGGGATGGGTCCCTTGTTATGAAATGCATATAGCACTAGTAGGATAGCTGAGTTAGTGTCAAATACAAAAATCTATTTTTTGGTATTCCTTGGATTGAGAACTTCATTTCTGCAACTTGTATTAATGCTAGCTATTGCATTTAATATTCACTGTACATTGCATAACGTAAACCATGCAGCTTACTATTCTGTTCAGATAAATGGAAGGAAAATAGGGAATTGTGAAGGATAGGAAACTATATCTAATCACAGGCTTTGTCTTTGTTTTGTTTCTTTATCATGGGAAAATGTGGAATGAAGAGTGTTTTATAAATGGTAAAGTTTGCTTTTTACTCTTAAAACTTTGAAAGCACCTACGAAAATGATTTATTCCCTGGATCTATTCCTCATGTGATTATGTGTAGATGGAAGGAAAAACTTTTGTTAGAGATGTTCTGAATTATTAGGTAATCACTGGAACTGCTGGCTAGCCATGTCTTGCGGGTTTGGGCATTGGATAAAGTCTATGGCTTTTGTAATTATTATTCAGATTATATAAGCCTTTTCAGACCCCTGTAATCCAAACTGGTAGTGAGGAGCTGATCTCCTTTAAAACAATTTCGTTTAAAAGAAAGTCTAATCACATACAGCATATTACACTGTACCATGTCATTTTACAGCATAAAGAAACTTTAGCAGTAGCACAAGATTGTCCCCTGACCCATCCCAGTTAAATGCCTGATTTTAATTAGAAGGAATTTATATATCACACCTTCCCCTACCAATTGTATTTTTAATTTTAAACAGTAATATCAAAGCCAGGATTGAGACCGTCAAAGACAAGTAGAGGATTGAGAAACACAATCAAGGATTTTCAAAGCTACAAAACAGTATTTTGGTACACAGATATCATTGACTTTTCAATAGGATTTCAGTGGTTACTTGCCTTGTTCTCTTTAGGAGTCACTCTCTCTGAAATTAATGGGAGAGGTAAGGCTAAATCCCCTAGGCAGCTTTGAAAACTCAGCTGTGGGCTGTGTCTACATTGGCACTCTTTTCCGGAAAAGGGATGCTAATGAGACAAGTCAGAATTGCAAATGCCGCGGGGGATTTAAATATCCCCCACGGCATTTGCATGAACATGGCTGCCGCTTTTTTCCGGCTTGGGGCTTTGCCGGAGAAAAGCGCCAGTCTAGACGGGATCTTTCGGAAAATAAAGCCTTTTCTGGAAGATCCCTTATTCCTGATTTTAAGTGGAACAAGGGATCGTCCGGAAAAGGCTTTATTTTCCAAAAGATCCCATCTAGACTGGCGCTTTTCTCCGGCAAAACCAGAGCTGGAAAAAAGCGGCAGCCATGTTCATACAAATGCCACGGGGGATATTTAAATCCCCCGCGGCATTTGCAATTCTGACTTGTCTCATTAGCATCCCTTTTCCAGAAAAGGGTGCCAATGTAGACACAGCCGTAGTGTACAATCATGTAACTTTAAATATGTCAACACCATCTCTTTCATTTCCTGGACCTTTACAAAAGTCCTAGACAAGAAAGTTCAAACCTAGGTGGATAAAGTTAGGCTGCTAGATCTATAATTAAGTCCTTAGATATGTATCATAATTTTCAGACTGGCTGAACATCCACACATCCTACTAAGGGACTTGCAAAATCAAGATAATTAGGTACCCAAATATGGATTTAGGAGCCTCAGAGTTTGGAAAGTCCTAAATATATCTGAGACTTCGGTCTAGTATTATTGCAAAGTCGAAATTCACCTAGAAAGACATTTTAATATCATATGGAACATAAAATGTATGTTAAATGTTCTAAGAAAAAGATAAATACATGAATGTATGAACCACACATTTATGAGAAAATATAATCAATACACACATGAAATTTGCAGCAATTTATCTAATACTTTTCTTGTCCTACATTTTGGACAACTATCTACTTTGATACAGTAGCATAATGAAATGGCTGGATGACATTACATTACCTGTGGTGAATAAACTTGTAGCTTTTGGGATGTTCTTGTGATTCTTAGTCCCACTGGAGAATGACATTTGCTTTAGTGAAATGAAATGCATTTATTAATAGCTCTTTGTACTAGTAATTTCTTATGCGTGGCAAAGTATTGTGTATACTTGCAGCATGGGGAATTCTTTGGATGATTTTCTTTTATGAATAATTGTAAATTTAATATTGGTGTCAATGACTCCTTTAAATGTCTCATTCTATTTTTGAGTTATACACTTCTTTGACGTCACAATCCAGCTTTGATTAAACATATGCATAATTTTATACTGGATCACTAGAAAGGGAAATAAGAAGCCAAAATTGTTCAAATTACCTGCGTTTTATATGGCAGATGGGGAGGGGGGGAAAAGTGTGCATTACAATTTGGTCAATGAGAGAGTATATACTTTTAAAGTAAATTTCCTCATATTTCATTGTAGGATTACTAGAGACACATTGGAAGATTAGAGGGGAGGTGGTTTTCTGTAGAATAAGACAACCTGTGAAAAATAAAACAAATGCTAATTTTTTTTTTTAAAAAGAGAATGGTCAGCAAGTATTTTTCCTCCCACAAAGATTTTCTTGGAAAAAAAAATTAAGACCTGATCCTGCCAGGCTTTGGCATAGAGACGTCCTGTTCCAACTACATGGATGTACTTGCTTGCAGTATATTAGTTAGCCAATGGATGACTGGGCTGTTCAGACTTCCAGATGGAATATGATGCTTAATAAATGAAGGGGACAAAAAGGTGGAACTCTAGCTGTGTAGCATGAGTTCACTTCTGTCCATAGCTCTTTTCTTTAATCAATTCCTCCTGCTTCAGAAGGACCATGATAGAAGGTATCATGGACACCAATTCCATAGTCATGAAAAAACAAAAATCTCAATTTTTAAGGTCTTGATTTAAATACCACTAAACTGTAAACTGCTTGAAACCTAAGGCCTGATCATGCACTCTCCTAGAGGTCAATGGGAATTCATCCCATTGTCTTTAATAGGGTCAGGGTCAGAGGCATTTAATTGTATCAATGTTGGAGAACTTAAACTTGTCCTCTTATGGAGGTTAGGAATTGTGCAAGTTATGCATAGTCCTTTCACCACTGGATCCACAACTGAATACCTAAAACAACCCCCTCTCCTCCTCCAGTCTGGAAGTCTTCTGGAATCTCTCTTTACATCGCTCTCTCAGCTGGCTTATGCGGTGGCAACACAAACCCCGATTATCAACATGCTCTATATAATAATTTACACTCTTATATGGTCTTCATGGATCTCAACTATCCCTGTGAGGCATGTCCATTTCAGATGGGGTAATTAAAGCACAGAGGGTATGTCTACACTACCACCCTAGTTCAAACTAGGGTGGTAATGTAGGCATACCGCACTTGCAAATGAAGCCCGGGATTTGAATTTCCCGGGCTTCATTTGCATAAGCCGGCCGGCGCCATTTTTAAATGCCAGCTCGTTCGAACCCCGTGCCGCGCGGCTAGACGCAGCACGGGCTAGATAGTGCGGAATGGCTTGCTAGTCCTCACTATCTAGCCCGTGCTGCGTCTAGCCGCGCGGCACGGGGTTCGAACGAGCTGGCATTTAAAAATGGCGCCGGCCGGCTTATGCAAATGAAGCCCGGGAAATTCAAATCCCGGGCTTCATTTGCAAGTGCGGTATGCCTACATTACCACCCTAGTTCGAACTAGGGTGGTAGTGTAGACATACCCAGAGAGATTAGTGACTTCTCCAATGGTGAGACAATGGCAAAGCTGGATTTAGCATCCAGATGTCCCAACAGCACCCATGAGATCATTTTATATTCCTAAATTTAAATTTGGAGCTTTTTTGTGTCATGTCATGTTTACCAAATTGCAACCCCTCCCTCTCAAAAAAACAAAACTAATGGGATTTATATGGCACATTGATGAATGTTGTTAAGTGATGGTTCTTTGAATATCAGAGTTAACACGTGTTTCTGCAGTTGCTCTAGCAAGAGCTAAATTTTTTTTATTGAGTATCAAAGCACAGAGTCACGTAAAATGAAGGAAAACAGCTACAGCACAGACTTGCCCCTGAATTGCACATATGGAGCAGAATGCCTCTTGAAAAATGTTTGCCCTCGCCTCTTGTTCTCCCTTGAGTGTGTAACGGCAATATGGAAGCTACTAGGACCCCAGGGAAGAGTTTTACAAGTCAATGTTCTTTGCTTTCTGTTATATAAATCCTGCTTTTTAAAAACATTGTAAAAACCACTATTAAAACTGATAAATTACATTTTAAGATCCTTACTTTTCCCATGCCTTTTGAAAATAAGTTTATTAAAGAGAAACAATAATTACAATAGGAATTAAAAACAGAGGACAGTTTTCCAAAACTGGAGCCTATGGCTATGAGCTGAAATCTATATTTAAGTACAGTAGAAAGGTTTCAGTTTCAAGCCTATGGAGCACCCAACAGCTCATAATAAAGAAGTTGGGAGCTGTTAGTTGCCAAACCCTTGGAGGGGGGGGGGGGGGCGGCGAGGGGAAATCAAGCCTGTTTAAGTGCTTAAATGTGGATTCAGGAGTTCATTTTTAGTCTTTTTTGTTAAATGGCCTGCTTTTAAGTTGAGCAATCCTTTCCATCTCACCACTTCAGTCTTGGTGAGCAGCTTTGCAGGCTGTGAACATAAGACTCTTGCAAGTTTCTGTGCCTCATCTTGCTCATAAGATCAGTGCCAGCAGGCAAATGTGGAACCAATGATGTGACATGCATGTCCAAGAACAAAGATAGTCAGTTCCTCTAATTTCAGCTTTACTGGCGTTGATGTTTACAAAATCTGACATGACTGTAAACAAGCTAAATGTTTTGAGGCAATATTTTCAAAGTTCCATATCATGGAGAAAACAAAAATGTTTCGTAGGACTGAAAATGTGGCATTTCTAACCTATATGTGGCCAATAGCTGAGATTATGCTGTCTGCTCTATATAGACAAATTTGCAACAAAGTTGTAAGTCAGGAGAGGCATTAGTTAACTCAGAGAAGTTAGAAAGGCAGACCGTTTAAGCAGAATCATTCTTTGGGGAAAATATGCAGATAAAGGGATCTGACAATATATATAACAGTAGCACAGACAAAAATAACCAAAACCATGAAGAATCTGTATCTACCTACCACATAGATTAACAAGAGCAGGTATGTTACAGTGGACAATCTGACAGGACTATGGTCTTACACCTGTGCAACAATCATTCAGAGTGAAGTGTTTTTATAGCACTATAGTTTTATAGTTTCCCTTCACCAAACTGATGGTAGGCACTATGCAGACATCCAATAAATAGATGATGATTCACGTTGCACATGTTTCAGTGGGAGCTATATTAATTACGTAGTTCCTATGGTTATCTCCTGCTCCTCATTCTCTCAGATTTTGCCCTCCGTGATCCCAAGCTTTGCATATATAAAACTTTTGATCAACAATATCCACCATATTTTATAACATCTTGATTTCTGTGTACAGAGCGAACTGCTTTAGTCTGGCACCCTCAGAACCTGACCGGTGCCAAACCAGACAATTTGCTAGACCACGGGAGGTATTATCTAGCAGCATTATCAACAGTTCCACTTCTTACTAGGCTCTAAGGCAACATTTAGGGGTAAATTTGAGCTAAATAACAGCACAGAACACTGAGACCTAGAACTGGAAGCTGCAAACAAACTTTATGGAATTGAGGGAAAGTTGACCACAGTCTTGATAAGTTGGCATCTGACTAACTAAAATCATACCAGGCCATACATATTGATGGATCAGAGAAGTTCAACTTGTTCTGCTTACTTAAATGTTGAAGTGCCTGCAAAAAGACAGCTGCCATTTTGTCTGGAAATAGGTGACAGGGGAGGAATTACCTGTTGTGTTCCCGCCCTCTGGGGCATCTGGTATTGGCCACTGTCTGACGCAGTATGGCTGTTTTTATGCCATTTTATTAGGCAGACCTGGTGCAGTATGCACCAGGGAGGAGAGACACACCGTGTCCGCTCACAAAAATATCTTTTGCTTATTTTGATTTTCTCCTCAAATCGAAAAGAACTTCTGATTGTGCAGGTGAGGGTGAGGGGGGGGGGGGGGGAGGAGAAGAGAGAATAAAGTATGACATTTGAATTTGGCTGGATTAACTGTCAAAACTAAAGCAAAAACATTCACTACTCTCAGGAAAAATCTTTAATTTGTTCCCTTCTTAATACTATTACTGAACCCGAGTTTTGTCTAAAAACCCTTGTAGATAATGAATTAAAAATGAAAAATATCCTACAACGTAAATTAATGCACAATAGCTTTTTTTTTTTTTTTAATATAAAGTTAAAAGAAAAGCACTTAGCTCTAAATTGACATTCCACATCAACATTTTTACCCTGGCTAAAGCAGACATTTTCCTTATTCTAAGCTCCTGTCTCTCCTTCATGACATTATTCTGCATTACAAGAATAGAAACTACTGCTCCACAATGCTGAACACTCCAGTGGGAAACACAAACAGAGTGCATAAACGAAAGCATTCATTTCATGAGGTTTTATTAAAAGGTTTCACCTCTAAATTGAGCTGTCATACACTGTTGGGAAACTTTTTACCACAGTTTATTTTAACTATGTAAAAAAAACATTAAAGGAATGAAAATTCTGCAGCTTTTCATATAACTGGCATGACCTTTCACTTACACGACCAGCAATCTACAGTGAATTTAATCAAATTGGTTGGAAAGTAAAATCATGCCATGTGTTTTTTCCACTTCCCCCAATTCTTAGAAATAACCCTAACCTTGTTAACATGCTACAAATTTCTGTCTCTCTCCACAGCAGGTTCTTTGGAGTTCACTCTGAGAAAACTACAGTGCATGATTAAAAGATATCTTCTAGATGAGAAGGACATTCTGTAATTTATGAATCATTCATTTGTGACATAGCTTTATACAGCTTTTCAAGGAATTGCATTAACTGCTTTTTCCGTTTCCTCAAATGTTGCTTTCAATAGGCAGTGTCATAGGTCATTACCAGTTTTTCCCTTATGTAAGCAATTCCAACTTTCTATTAAAAAAAATACTAATTTCCATCCCACTAGTATATTTGAGGTAGCATGTATATTAAAAGTCACAACTTGCCTTGAAATATTAAAGGAATATATTTAAGTGAAAGGCTTTCAGGCAGGTTGTTTTTTTGTATTCCTGATGACAGAAAGATTTTAGCCTACGAAGTCAATAGTAAATTTTATTAAAGTCATTATTTTCCTGTTACAGGCCTGGTGCTTTAAATAAACTACAGCTGACAATGCTGTCTTACATACTGTCATGCTGTAAAACAGAAATTCTTTATTACCACAGGGACAACTCATTTAGAACTTTGGAAGTGTTTTCACATTGGAGTTGCTCATTTGTGGTGCGTGGCCTATGGCTGTTCTTGACAAATACCTTTTATAGTTAGAACTTTTTCCTTTTTCTTTTGAAGATACCGGGGCAGGGGAGGGGGTGAGGAAATCTTGCAAACCCAACATTTTCTAGATACAGTTCAGATGGCAGAGATAGAATTTATCTAAATCCTTCCATAGTAATGTAGTTATGACAGCTTCACAAAAAAAAAAAAAAAAAAAAAAAAATTACCATAAGCTAAATTCTGTTCAATTAGTCCAATATCAGTTGAGAGTAACTCCAGTTAAGTAAACTGAATTACTCCTATTATTAATTTTAGCACTAGCAATATTGGAATAGTGGCTGAAAGCCTCAAAAAGAATTTGGGGTGCTATTTTGCTAGATGCTGAGCTTACACAATCTCCATAGAACACACATGTGCTCAAGTTTATATATAAAGTACAGGCTGAACCGCTCTAGTTTCCAGACCAGAGACTTCTGGACATCCATCGAGAATGATTCTAGTTAGCCTGATGTCCACTTTTCATGGGCATGGCCGAGTTTCCTGCAGTTCCATAAAGTTTTATAGCCACCATTCCTAGCTCTCCATTTTCTGTGCTATTATTTAACTCTAATTTACCCCTAAGCCCTGGTGTACACTAGGGAGTTGTTTCAAAACAACTCCCCTTATTTTAAAACAAGTGGAGCATCCACACTACCAAGGCCATTATTTCAAAATAACATGCTGATTATTTTGAAATCTGTACTTCTGCTTTCCTTAGGGAAATCACAGTATTTCAAAACTGTTGTTTTGCAATAGTGGTGTGTGGATTCTCCAGCGTCCGTCAGTCAGTCTGGCTCTCCCTCTCTATCCCCCCTCTCTCTCTCCTCCTCCTCCCCCGCCCTCAAATCAAGCAAGATTTCCCCTTGGATGTATATAACTGATGAGTGTGAACATGATAAATTAGGCCAATCTGGCAAGGAACACTCTCTGGCAGTGGCTGCACATGAAGTCTCTATCGCTGACACCAGTGGTGCTGATGCGGGCGTAGGCATGCTCCGTGAGTTGAGCTCTCTGAGATCAAGGCTGTGTCCAGACTCCATGCCTCCGTTGACGGAGGCATGTAGATTAGCCAGCTCGGAAGAGGGAAATGAAGCCGCGATTAAAATAATCGCGGCTTCATTTAAATTTAAATGGCTGCCCCGATCTGCCGATCAGCTGTTTGTCGGCAGATCGGGACGCGATGCCCCGACAAAGAAGCCTTTCTTCATCGACACAGGTAAGCCTCGTGAAACCAGGTTTACCTGTGTCGATGAAGAAAGGCTTCTTTGTCGGGGCATCGCGTCCAGACTCTCCCGATCTGCTGACAAACAGCTGATCGGCAGATCGGGGCAGCCATTTAAATTTAAATGAAGCCGCGATTATTTTAATCGCGGCTTCATTTCCCTCTTCCGATCTGGCTAATCTACATGCCTCCGTCGAAGGAGGCATGTAGTCTAGACACACCCCAAGTGTCATCTTCATGACGATCAAAGTGTCTGATGCCATTCTTGATTGCAATTCTCCAGGTTACCTGATCCGCCACCTGCCTCTCCCAGGTGTCAGCATCAATGTCACACTTCATCATGGTGTTTTTAAAGAAATCTCTGTAGCACTTCCTCTGCCCGCCATGACACTTTGCCCCAGCCCTCAGCTGAGTGTAGAAATCTCTTTAGGTAAACATTTGTCAGGTATCCTGATTATGTGACCAGACCATCATAGTTGCCTGTGGGCAATTATTGCCTCCATGCTGTGGGAATCAGCTTCTGCAAGGACACTCATGTTGGTCCATCTGTCCTGCCACATAATGCCCAATATTCTTCTCAGGTAGCTTTGGCGGAATTTCTCCAGATCTTTAATAGGACATCTACAGGGAGTCCAGGCTTCAGCTCCATATAATAATGTTGGGATGACTTAGACCAAGATTGTAGACATCAATGACTATCTCGATGTCATGGTCAAAGACTTTCCTCTGTAAACATCCATAAGCTGCACTAGCACTGGAGATTCAGTGGCGAATTTCATCGTCAAAGTCAGCATTGCTGGACAGATCACTTCTGAGATGGGGAAGCTGTTGATGTTCTCCAGCACTTGATCGTCTGCCAAGATGATTGTTCAGCCAACGCCTGCTGAATCAGAGAACCTTGATCTTACATGCACCGAGAGTCAGTCCCAACCTGCAGTAAGCTGTGGCAAAAACGTTGATGAGTGCTTGGAGATCATCTTCTGAGGGGGCACGGACCTTGGCATCATCAGCACACTGAAGTTCTACCACTGATATTGTTGTAGTCTTGGTCTTGGCCCTGAAGCAGCCCAGATTGAAGATGCTACCATCCATCCTGTAGGTTATTTTGACTCCACCTGGGAGATCATCTCCAATAAGCTAGAGCACTGCTGACAAAAAGACTTTAAAATAGCATCTACACTGTCACACACTCTTGTTTGACTCCAGTCCTTATGTCAATTAATTCAGTTGTGTTGCCATTGTTGAGGATCACTGCCTGCATGTTTTGTGTAAGATGTATAATATTGATGAATTTTGGTGGACAGCCAAAGTATCACAGGATCTTCCAGAGGGCCTCACGGTTGGAGACAAATGCTTTAGTCAAATCAAAGAATGCCATAGACAGAGACTGACATTGCTCCTGACACTTCTCTTGTATTAGGTGGGTAGAAAAGATAATATTGGTTGTTCCTCACCCTGTTTGGAAACTGCATTATGACTCCACAAGGATTTCCTCAGCCAGTGGAAAGAGACTGTTCAGAAGGACTCAGGTGAGAATTTTACCTCTGGTTCAAAGCAAAGAAATCCCTTGGTAGTTTCTGCAGTCCATTTGGTCACCCTTCTGAAATGGTCACTGTGATGGTGTTTCGAAGCTCTCTGGGTATGGTTCCCTCTCTCCAGATCATCAGAATGAGGTAGCATAGGTAAGACAGCAGGGATAGACCTCCCTGTTTGAATATCTCAGCGGGGATTCCATCAGTGCCTGTGGCCTTCTTGCATCTAACAAAGTGGGTCTTTGCCAGCGAAAGCTTATGCTCCAATAAATCTGTTAGGCTATGTCTACACTGGCCACAATTTCCGGAAAAGGGATGCAAATCAGGTAAGTCAGGATAGGGAAATCCGCGGGGGATTTAAATATCCCCCGCGGATTTAAACAAACATGTCCGCCGCTTTTTTCCCGGCTTGGGGAAAAGCCGGAAAAAAGCGTCTAGACTGGCGTGATCCTCCAGAATAAAGCCCTTTTCCGGAGGATCTCTTATTCCTACTTTCCCTATCCTGACTTACCTGATTTGCATCCCTTTTCTGGAAATTGTGGCCAGTGTTGACGTAGCCTTAGTCTGTAAGGTGCCACAGGACTCCTCGTTGCTTTTGCAGAATCAGACTAACATGGCTACCCCTCTGATACTTGTTGTCTTCCATCTTTTTTTGTGGCTGCTTGGATCTTGCAGATGGAGGGTTCATGATCCATATCGACACAGACTGGTAGACTGGTGAACCTCCTGAAAATGCGGTCATTGACAGTTGTGTCACAGTTGAACAAGTGGCTAACGTGTTTCTCCCACTGGCTATTGATTCCATCTTTGGTCTTAACAAGCAATGTCCCATATGATGATTGTAGGGAGCAACACCCTGTTTTGACAGTCTATAAACTGCAGTAACAGCACTGAAGAACTCATGACTATTTTTGGAGTTGGCAAAGGTCTGTGTTTCCTTTGTTTCTCCACCAGTTGTTTTTAAGGACTCTAATTCTTCATTGTACTTTGGCCATGGCAAGCTTATAATCATGTTTCTTCTGCTGAGATGAGAAGTTGCTATGCCAGGCTTTGAATGCTCTGTGTTTAACATAAATTAGGTCCTGGATTTCCTTATCGTTAGTATCAATCCAATCCTGGTTCCTTCGCTTGGTGTTGTCAAGGGTTTCTCCACAGGTTTCCAGAAGAGACCATGCCTGGAGACAGTCCCTCTGGTGGATCTTAGTTATATAACAGCTGCATCTAGACTGTCTACACTGGCTGCTAGACTTTGCGCAAGAACAACTGACGATCTAATGTAAGATTGTCAGTGTTCTTCCGCAAATACTATGCTGCTCCCGTTTGGGAAAAAGCCCTCTTGCGCAAATGTATTTGCGCAAAAGGGCTAGTGTAGACAGCTAAAAACTGTTTTGCCATTTTTGCCATCGGGGCTTTCTTGCACAAAGCCGCATCTAGATTGGCACGGATGCTTTTCTGCAAAAAGTGCTTTTGCGGAAAAGCGTCCGTGCCAATCTAGATGCTCTTTTCCGCAAATGCTTTTAACGGAAAAACTTTTCCGTTAAAAGCATTCGCAGAAAATCATGCCAGTCTAGACGTAGCCAACTTGTCACTAAGGCTTTGCTCCAAGATAAGCCTCAAAGTCCTTTAAATCCTCCATGTTGATCTTCTTGCAGTGTTTTTTTTTTCAGATGAGAACATGTGGCGTTGGTACGAGTTTGCACAACACCACAAAATGTATTAGTCTATGGTTGGTCCAGCAGTCATCAGCATTGATCACAGAAAGCGTCTGCCTTCCTAGCGCCATCGCTGGAGTGCTTCCAAAGGGCTCTAAGTCCAAATAATGCTGCAATCAGTATGGGCGTGCTATTTTGAAATAATTCTAATTTTGATGCTCCACCACAGTGGGGACACATTATTTCAATTTTATTATTTCAGGATTTCACTTATTTCAAAATTATTTCCTAGTGTAGACATACTCTAAATATCCTCTAGCAGCCCAGTAAGCAATGGAAGCGTTGGTAATGCTGCTAGACAATACTGACCTCCTGTGGTCCAGAAAATTCTCTGATTCAGAACTGCTCAGGTCCCGAGGGTGCCCGACTAGAGCGGTTCAACCTGTAGTTTCATTAAAGCCAAATACACAGGTAAAGTTAAGCAACTGTACAAGCATTTGGTGGAACTGGTCCTATCGAGAGACAGCTAAGTCAAGGAGAAAGGAAATGGTATTATGTCCATTTTACAGGTGGGAACTGAGGTAGACAGATTAAGGGACTTGCCCAAACTGCCAGAAAAAGTCTGTGGTAGAGCCAGGAATTCTAGTCTATAACTGATTCTTATATCTCACCTTCTACCACAGCATGAGTATCTTCCATTAGTGTATTAAGCAAACATGATTGTCAACTGAGATCTCCCAAATCCTAGCACAGTGCATTAACAAGACTAGTTTCTCTCTCTGCATAGGTGTAAATAAGAGTAGGCTTTGGCTTGCCGACTCTTATGCTGACAGTGATTGGGGATATCTCTATTATCTTTCCCTTCCATTTTCATTCTCTTTTGCGATATTATCCCCCCCCCCCCACTATGTACACATTAAAAAAAAAACCTCTTCTCTTCCTCCCCCCAATGCCTAACAATAATTTTCTCTATACATAGCACTTTTTTCCCTGCAGTTCTGAAAGTGCTTAACATTAATAAGTCTATGTGGTATTATTGTTATTAGTCCTATTTTATAGATGGGGTGAGGGAGAAGTGAGGCACAGGGCAATTAGGTGACTTTCTAAGATCACACAGCAAGTCTGTTAGTTTCATGCTTTAATCACAAGGTCATGCTTCTTCCCTCCAGCCCTTTTGTCAGCTGTAGCCATTGTCATGCAAGTATGACCAGGGGAATATCGCAACAGTTGTATTTGCAAATGCTTGTTTTAATTTCCAGTAGATGTTCAGCCATCTTGTTATTTTGACTCTGAAAATGTTCACATATAATATTTCTTTTGCTCCTATGGGTGGTTGGAGAATGGCTTTTCTTCTTTTGTTTGCATGTTAATAAAAGTATTCACGCACAACTATGGGTATTTATTAATCACGCCTGAAATGATCACCCCAGCTTTATAAAGCCTGACATCTAACCAGGAAACAATAACTATAGAATGTGAGGTAGCTGACTAATCATGCACTGCAAGTAGTGTAAGGGAAGATGTAGAACAACCCCCATAGGTTGAAATGTGTTTGAACAATTAACAACCAATGGTGTTGGGGGAAGAAAAAAAAAAAAATCAGTAAAACAACCACCACCACCAAATCTGTCCCTGGCGAATTCACAGTTGAGGTGTTACGGAAGGTAAGCTTGTTTCAGAAGCTGTTTGCTATGAATAGTCACCTTGGACAAGACAAGACAAGCTGCTACCATAGTATTATCTTGATTGCTCTTTGTTAGTTTCTAAGAAATGTTTCAAAACATGTAAGCTATAACCCTACTATTTGTCCCACTAGGGTCTATGTTACTAATGTTCAGATGCTTGTGGTTCCTGACAGAGGATATATGTATGGAAGGTACACAAGCAGGAGGTCACACATAGGGTACATCTAAACTACATGGCTCCGTCGACGGAGCCATGTAGATTTGTTGTTTTGGCAAAGGTAAATGAAGCCGCGATCAGCCATGCTCAGTGCGGCAGCCATGTAAATGTAAATGAAGCCGCGATTATTTAAATCGCGGCTTCATTTACCTTTGCCTATGTGTCTAATCTACATGCCTCTGACGACAGAGGCATGTAGTCTAGACACAGCCATAGAGTCTAAAGCTGCATGTTAGCCTTCTGATTTACAACAAACCTTTCCAGCTGGATCACCTGCGGTTTAATTTGCTGTCTCTTGAATGCACTTGCTTTGTATGACAGAATTGAAATATACAGTCATGATGACTTAAATAATAACATACCAGCTATCCCACAGTGGTAGTGAAGATAATGCAGTTTCCCTATATACATTGAATAAGATACTGCTCTAGTCTCTCAGTAACTATTTTTGGTAACACCTGTTCAATGCTGACTTTTTAAAAAGGAGACCATTTTTCAGTTACCCTTCATCGGGGATGGGGAGTAGAATAAAATTATTTTTTCCATTGAATTCATTTAATATATTTTTTAAAATAATCTTATTAGCTCCTGTATCCCTGTTTTTTTGGGCTATGCAATGGTTGTTACCCAGAAGGATGAAAACCAAAGAGAGTTTATAAACTAATATGTTTCAGACTATTTGCCCTGAATTATTTTGGTACAAAGTTGCATAAATCCAGTCCAGTTTTTCCAAATAATCCTGCTTGAGCCTTTCTGCAAAAAAATTGAGCCCTTTCCCTCCCCACCTCCAAGCAGTGGTGTCCCTCATGCCTTTAACCTAGATTTTATCAAAAAAGTATGATGTGTGATGTTTGTGTGTTACTGTTTACATTTTCTTATCAACGGGAAACTCTGAAGAGATTTAAAAGCAGGCCTTTAAACCTTCTGGCAGCAATAAAGCAAAAATGGCAGGTGGCTGCATGAAAAAGGCAGGTTCTACATGTACTATTAACAACTGCGGGAGGAAAAAAAACATTTTGTAGTGGGACAGGCATCTGATCTCTGTTATTGTGAGGTAAATTCATTGGCAATAGTGTAATAAAGATCAGACACTTTCAGAATACTTTTATGCAGTAGTAAGCTGTCTGAACACCAGAAAGAGTAATGTTTGACATGGATAGTCAAATAAGGCCCACATGGCATTTCCCTACAAAACTAGGTTTGCACATGTATCTATTGCAGTGAAGTATGCTAGGCTTTCGGTAAAAATTTGAGAAGAACCTATGACCTATTTTCAGGAGAGACTGGGGTGTCAAACTCATGCAGATTTTCAATGACACAAACTATTAAGTCTGTTTTGACTTGAGTGCTTTTGAAAATTTACTTTTTGCTGACCTTGATGTTTTTCTTTACTCTCTCTCGTCTGTATGGGTATGTCTACACAGCAAAGGCCCCCTATTTCAAAATAACTGTCCTAGCATCTACACAAGTCAACTGCTATTTCAAAATTAATTCGAAATAGCGGAGGGCTTATTTCGAAATTGGTAAACCTCATTCCACAAGGAATAGCGCCAATTACAAAATTGCTAGTAGTGTAGACATACCCTATTAGAATAAAAGGGGTGTGGATGGTGTTTTAATACTATGTCATTTAAATTTACTTACTGCATATCTTTAAATGAAGCAATGGTACAAAGACCAGTGTTCTCTCCTGGCATCTCTATGACTAGTGCAATGGAGGGGAAATCAAGCAAAACCATCAACTAAACGTTGCAGAGAACTTCCATACACAACAGCATTCTGTGTGTTAAAGATAAAGCCTACTATGGAATTTACCGTATTTTCCGGCATATAAGACGACTTTTTATGCTAAAAAACATCCCCCAAAAATCGGGGGTCGTCTTATACGCCGGGTATACAGGCAGTCCCCGACTTGCAGGTATGAACGGGGACCTCGTGGTCCCGCCGCCCATGTACTCCGGGGCGAGAAAAGCTGCTCCAGGCTTTGCAAAGCTTCGGGGGAAGCCGGCAGCGGGGCAGCCCAGACGTGCCGCGGCTGTCCCGCTGCCAGCGTCCTCAGAGGCTTTGCTCCCGGTGTCTCTGGTCTGCTGGAGACGGTCCCCAGCAGACCAAGGGCACCGGGAGCAAAGCCGCAGCCGTGGCGGGGTGGAGGGAGCCGAGGCGGAGGGGCGCTGCCGGTTGGCCTCTTAAGGGGGGGGTAGTCTTATACGGTGAGTATAAGACGAAAACCTATCTTTTAACTAGAAAATTAGGGGGTTGTCTTATATGCCCACTCGCCTTATACACCGGAAAATACGGTAATTCCAGTGAAGAAATAAGAATTTTTTTTCATTCCATTTTAAGTCTTCTTCTCAGCTTTAATTATAAGGGGCAGAATTTATGTTGGAGCGAGTAAAGCTCTATCTTCCCCACACCGCCTCCCTCCCCCCTCCCACCAGTGAGCTGTGTAGAAATGGCTTAAGGATGACAAATGTTCTTCTGCTTCACACTTGTGTACGGAGAGAGGGTGGGACACCAATGAAAACGTCTGAGGCCTGAAGAAAGGATGGATAGTGGGATATTTTTTGGACAGTGATTCTCTCACTTCCCTATAATTAGGACGTGGGCTGGGCACGTGCAGAGAGTATCAGTGATTGTATTAAAAAGAGTAACACTGATATGGGCCTAACTTTGATACATTTCTCTGACATAAGTACACTTTACATACATAAGATGATGAATTCCCTGCCTTTCTTTTGCCAGAGGAATGAAGTATGTGCTCTCTACAGTGCTAAAAATGAAGATTCTTCAGGAATTTAACATGCCTGTCTCCATGATTTGATAGAGACTTGGACCACAGAAGGGATAAAGATAGTCGGATGGAATATTGCCAACATATGAGCATTCTGTTTTACACCGAGCTTTTTCTTGTGTCCGGTTGGTGGAAAGGATAGCCCATACGAAGGGTCGTCTCCGTTGTAGTAACAGAGCAACTACATATAAAAATACACCAAAGGACTTGAAAGGCAGAGGTTTAACAAGCCACATTACTACATTACTATATTTGTTTTCCTCTCTGTCATTGGTGCTAGTGACCAAAGTGACAATGGAAGCAGCAGGCAATGACACATCGCAAGCATGCTTTTAACTGACTTTGATCCAGTGACTTTGAGTGCAGGGGCAAGCGGAATGGTTCAAGAAGGCTCAGACACACACTCCAATTTCTTTCTTCCCAGGGGGTCAATGGCTTATGAAGAATATCGATTATAGTTAGTTAAAAGTATTATACTAGTAGGGATGCATGTAATTAAGTCATTAAACTGGAAATTTTATGCAAAACCACACTGCTTTAGATACATATGTTAAATACAGTGGGCCAAAGTTTGTATTTATTTATACCCATTCAACATCAACTTCAGTGCGAGTGCACTCATTGCAAATCAGAAAATTTGGCCCAGTGGACCGTGTCCACACCTGATGTAATTATGGTTGGTGGAATTATGCTGGAGTCTCCATATGCTCTGTATGTATAGTTTGAGGTTCATTTTCATTTAATAATTTAGCAACCAGTACACAAAAGTTCAGAATTCTTGCTAGATTTAGCATAAGTTTCACTGTTTAAGTATGTTGTGTGGTTTTTCTAAATGTTGAGTAGTTGGTCCCCATCAGAGAACTTTGTCAGTCCTAATCAACTTAGCAACATAGTTACTCTTTGCCAAAGACAGGTCTGATGTGCAGTTGTTTCCCAGAGAACTTAGAAATACATTCTCAAGGTCTCTGTCCTTACCTTCAAGTTTTTCAGTGATCTGGGCACAGAGTCGCTAAAATATGGCCTGAATCTATGGGATTTGGACAATAGTAATTTAATTCCTAGGGCATAATGAAGCTGTCCTAAGGCAAGGGTAAAGCCCATCTTTGTAGGAGACAGACCTGTCTCACATGTCAGACTGAGGCTAGGAAATGAACTCTCACAGGATCTAAGAACTGCAAGAGCTTCTTGTGGATCTTTAATTTTGTGATTTTGTCTGAGCTTCCAGAATTTAAGAAATCAAAAGGATGGTTAAAATTTTATTCGGAGGTCAAGTGTAAGAGTCACATTTGACAAATCAAAGAACTAACACAGTGCTAAGGGAAAGTTAAAGGACACATGAAAAAGTGAATAACCTGCTTATGGAATAGTCAGTCCTAAGCCAGAAAAATCCAGATGAAGTTCACCATGATCAGACCTAAGTGATAAGAATCACTCGTTTAGGGTAATTGCAGCTACTGAGATTACCAGGTATTGGATGATTTTCATCATCATTATGCATACAAAACACATTGTATATATGTATATACATATATCTCCTCTATTTAACTCTTCAGAAAAAGGAATCTGAATTTGCCCAATTCATCACAGAAAAAAAAAAATCTAGATCACTAAAACTGGGCTAAGCTGGCAAAAGGACTATAATAAAAGTTTATCTAAAGCCATAATCTTGCAAGGTAAACCTATAACATGCAATTTACTTTAATTGTAATGCCCAGAGCACCTTCATGGTGCAGCTATCAAAGACTCACTTCTTAGATCCTCGTTGTAGTAGACAGAGGCGGCAAGGTGTCCTAAAACACCACACAACACGTCTATATAATCTAGTTTATATCCATAGGATCATATTAGCGCCACTTCTATTCTGGAGAATCCCCAAATCCATACAGTAAAGCAGTTTAAATTATTATGTGATACAGATTATAGTAATAAGTCCTAAAATACCATATGTTTCTTCTAAACTATTATATGCTAGTCCTTCAAAGACAGTGTGAACAGAGTTTTCAGATAGTCATTCATCAGAAACTGGCAATTTTCTGCTTTTTTTTTTTAAACTGAGAGACAGCACCATTTTTACTCCATTGACTCGCAAATCCACCTCCTGACTCCTAATCTATTGTATACTGAATCTCTGCTGGTGGCTCTGATGTCTTATGTCAGATTAAACTTCAGATGATTTGCCATCCTCTACATTCCACTTCTTAAATGCACTGTTGACAATGCCATTGTCCTGCTTCTGAAGCAGTCTAATTTAGGGGTACCTTTGATGCTGCCCTCCCTTGCTAGACCCACCCATTCAGATATCATCCAAACCTTGTCACTTGCTCCACAGCGCTTTCAAATCTAGCCTTGTGATCACACCATAAAAAAGCCTCTTATTTGGTCTCTCATCACCTCTTGCCTTGGCTACTGCAACCTGCACCCCCCCCCCCCCCCCCCCCCCCCCCCCCCCCCCCCCCCCCCCGGCCTTCCTAAACCCCTACTGAGCTTTCTATTCCCAACATGCCTTTTGTTAAAAATCTTCCTAGTCCAAATTCTGACATCATCCTATCTTTGAGTCTCTCCACTAGCTCCCCATTCTCCGCCACATTAAACTCAAACTTGCCCTAATTTTTCAAAGTCCTTCACAATTTATCCTGACATACTCATTCCTTTACCTTACTGCATTGCTCAATAATGAAGCTGGTTTCAGTAGCTATGATTTGCCTCTCTGCAAGTGCCTTCGTGTTTTCTGCCCTTTGGTCTGTATTCTCATGCATGGCCCTGCTTTCAGAAACAAGCCCACAAGCCAGTACTGTACTCTGTTCTTCAAATACCCCACTCAAGCCTCATTTCTACCATGACAGTCATGGGAAATTGCCAACTCAAAATGGTTAGTCTGGTTGCCATTGGAGATTTCTGGTATCTGTTTTAATCATTTTAGAGAGACTCAATGCTGTTTTACTGTGCACACAACTAGTTTATGTCACCACACGTTCTTTTCACTAATGTCTTTGTCCTTCTTTCCCAGTCCCTCGGATTGTTTGTAACCCTCACTTTTGATTCTGTATACGTTTTCATATTACCCTCATCACTGTAGTATTACATGTCTCATCATGTCCCATATGAAATTTTAAATACTTTGTGCAGGGACTGTCTCTCTATGGGCTTCTCTACGCTTCAGAGAAGATTGATGCTATCACAGTCAATCTTCCGGGGTTGGAATTAGCATGTCTAGTGAAGACCTGCTAATTCAACCTGAAAGGGCACTCCTGTCAGCATCAGGAGTCCTTGTCCTCATGACGAGTAAGGGAAGTTGATGGGTGCAAGTGTTCCCATTGGTCTTCTGCTGTGTGGATGGTGCCAAAATGTGATTTAAGATACTTTGACTCCAGTTATGTAATTTACATAGCTGGAGTTGCATAGCTTAGGTCAACTTTCCCCTTTAGTGTAGGCTAGGCCTGTGCATTCACACAGCACCTACTCTGGATAATGGCTCCATCAAGCTACATCCAGCAAGTGCTACCAAATAACAACTAACTGGTATCACATCAGGAAAGCTAAGCCATAATTTTCAATCACAGTGCCTAAAAATAGGTTTCTAAATCCCAATGTAAGCACTTAATTGATTTTTAAAAGCACTGCACATCCAGCATCTCCTATTGGCTCATTTCGCTACTCACTGACACTGTGACCTAGGGCAAACAGTTCCCCATTTTTCCTGCTTTACCTTATTTTAGCCATCTGAAAAATAGGTATAATTTGTATCACTCTCAGCAGATCATATGGCAGTATTTCTTTGTCTGATATAGTATCATGTTTAGGTTCACTTGTCCTTAGAGTAAGGTGCTACACAAGAGCAAAGCAATATTTAGCATCTTTTATCTGAAGATGGTAGAGGTCTGTTGTATTTCTGAGTTCAGCTTAGCAATTTACAAGGGCCTTACCTTTAAAGAAGCTATCCTTTATAGATGTAAAAAGTGTGCGCACCTACCTATAGGGGAATGGAAGGAGGTATTATTGGATTATTCAGCTCTGTAAGACAGAACCTGTTTGTATAATCAGAAGATATGCCTTAAGTGGTCTTTAAAGAAAGTCAGATTTTGTTGAAAAAAGAGGAAAGAGGGAGGCTTCATTAACTAGACTGACAGGCTCCATAGATCTCTCAAGTGTTTAAATTAAGGACTGCAAGTTCTTGAAACTTGACAAGGAAGGCACGATTGGCACTGCCTGCTGTCTGAACTAGAGGTAAGTGCAAATTAAGCTCTCTCTCTCTCATAAATATAAGACTCCTGTTCTCAAAAGTTTAGTGCAGAAAGAAAGGGGCTATTGTGTTTTATTTAATTATTTGAAGACTAAATGAAAAATTTCAAGTGTCAAAAAAACTAGCATTTTGAAACATGCAGAGTACTCAACTGAAGCTCATTCTAATAAATATTGGGTATTTACCCCCAAATCCTCTGAATATTACCAGAAACTGGTTTGAAAAATCAGTAATTCATGGCCATTGATGGAGGCTAGTGTTAGAAGAACATGAGTAGTATGCAGTATATTAAAATGTATGCAACTAGAGGGTTTATTCCATGTTGCTCAGGTCCTTAGCTCAGATAAGTTATTGTCTTCATTCAAGTCATTGTTCTGGGTTGGGGCTGGGGATGAAAGGTTCTGTATATAGACTGAATCAATCCTCTCTAACCACAGCAGCTTGGGTCCAGTTGAGACATGCCTGCCTATGGCAGCTGAAGCTGTAGTGGGAACAACAAGGGGAAGGAGTGCATGTCCTCTGGCTGGGGGACAGACCCACAGACAAAAAACCTCTCTAAAATGTGTAGTAGATAGATGTATCTTTTTCCACCTCTGCCAGCCCAATGGGGTTATAGCTGACTTGATCCCCATATCTGACCCTTGCTGTCCTCCCACCCCCATGGTTATTCTACAGTATAACTGTTCCTCCTACTGGACCCTTCCCTTTTATGAGAAACAATCACATTCCAGGCACATCCCATTGTCCTAGCATAACCAAACCCTGACCTTGCTTTAAGTTAGGATGAGAGGCAGCTACATACCGAAATTGATGGTAATAGCTCTTAACATTTAGGAGGAGTTCTTGAACAAATGGACCCTCAGCCAGATGGACAGCCAGATGCATATTTCTCCACTTTCCCTGGATTGGTGGGGTTTCATTTTTGGGCATTAGCCCCAGAGCACCACATTGGTTGACTTTGACCATAGAGCTTTGGGGATACAGCAGTGAGCTCAAGTTCAAGCCCTGTGACTTTGGGTTTGGTCTCCTGTCCCTCTCCCCTAGCTGCAGGACTTCAGGCTCTGCCCCTCCCCGCACTGCTGACCTGGACGCTGCCCCTCCCCGCACTGCTGACCCGGACGCTGCTGTCTCATTCGCCCAGGACTTAATTTGTCCTTACGCTTACCAAGGGTGAATAAATCTGCTGTGAAAAAAGTGACACTTATGAAAGATAATATTAACATACATGCAAGTATTACTTTTCACAACAGGCTTACTAGCTAACATTATATAAGTTACAACGATTTGGACATGCTTCTGTGCATATTTGTTCATTTTTCCTAAAACAAATTAAGTATTTCATAAATCTGTACGTTTAATCTGTATTCTCAGGACAGATTTCAATTATGTTGAACTCATGACACACTTTAATGTAGTACCTTTTCTAAGTTAGGAGTTCGTATATAGTATGAATCAAACTCTATTCTCTTTTTACTGGGTATAAATATAGTGCAAGTCCATTGATTTAAATGGAAGCTATATCCAATTTACATTGGTTTAACAGAGCAGAATTTATCCTGTCATAGGAAATAGTTACTGGTGGACTGACAAAGCAAGGTAGAAATAGAGAATGTTCTGATGAAAAGCCTGTGGATGCACAAAGCTTAGTCCTCAGAAGAAAGGTGTATTCAGTAGAGTTTTCATTGACTTGAGCTGGTGTTTGGGCTCATCTTGCTTCTAGTACATTTAATAATACTGAGCTATTGTTTCAGCTTAGCAAGACAATTACTACAGAATGAATTACATTTGGCTATTACCTTGTCTATCAGAGGCATGTGAGAGCATGCATGGAGTATCCCAGTGAAGTGAATCCAACATAGGCAAGATGCAATTATGAGATTTCCCTATGCCTCTATCAGACATGCATCTGAAAGTGGGTCTTTGCCTACGAAAGCTTATGCTCCAACACTTCTGTTAGTCTATAAGGTGCCACAGGACTCCTTGCTGCTTTATCAGACATATCAAGTGCTGTTACTGAAAATATGGGGTGGAAATTATTCACACAACATACAATGGAAAATTGAAAAATTAGATCCAGACTTTTTCTTTGTTTTCAAGCAAGCTCTAGGCCCAAGCATGATGAGGAAAGTAGTCTTCCTCTAACAATATCTTGTTAACATGCTTTTCCTTCCCCATCCTAACCACGATCAAATCAATCATTATTTTTTAAGTATACATTGGAGATATTTGTAAGTCTGATAACACCTCACAAAGAAGGCCTTACCCTCATGGTTTCATTAAAAAATGGTCAAAAGCAAATGAAATATTAT